>NC_139036.1:54292593-54582667 GCF_964662115.1 Mustela nivalis
GAACACTTGTGTATGACACGAAGCTTTGCAATGTCCCTTCTCGGGACTGGAATCCTTCCCACTCACCTTGGCATAGACACAGGTCATTGTGGTCCCAGTGGTCTTTCCCCCCACTCCCTACCTCTCTGTCCCCGCCCCGCCTCCTGGTGTGTGTTTGCAGCGGGGACACGGGACCTCAACCGTCGTGGACGCCGGACGCTTGTCCAGGAAGCAGGAATGGCATCTGGGAGCAGCGCGTCCATCGGACCCAGGGACGGGACGGGAGGTTATAAAATCAAAGTGACGTTCCGGGGCTCTTGACGACCTTGTCACTAATCAAATGTCACCAAATGAAATGTCAAGTTGCAAACCACCAAGTGAGAACGGCCCAAGTGGAAAGAAAAAAACAGTCATCGAGAGTTTTTCCCCAAGTCCCCTTCTGGCTCTTGGGTTTGATCCCCCTGACTCGGCGTGGCCTGACTGCCGTATTTTCTCCTAACTCTAAATCCGGGCGGTGAGGCCGGGAGACAGGCACTGGCGTTGGCCAGCTTTCCATCAAGAACCCACTATCCCGGCAATTACACGGTGCTACGGAAGAGAGAACAAGGAGATTTTGCATTAAAAAAAAAAAAAAAAAAAAAAAAAAAAAAAAAGTAGAAACCCCAGGAGCTTATTTTGCTCATAAAATGCCTGTCACACCCTCGCTAAGACAGAAAATATTCACACCAAACCCTCACACTCTGCATTAGGCTGATCGCCGAAGACTTATTTTCCTGTTCAAAACTGTCGTGCAGGTCCCGCTCTGATTTGCCGGGGATGGAGGCGTTTGATACTGTTTCATCAGAACAAGGGCGTGTTGAAGGCCCATGTGAGTTGCACTGTTGCACACTAGGCCCTATTTTTTTTTTAATTATTAAATCTTATTCAACAAACAAATATTGGGAGTAGTAGGGTGTATTGAAAGCCCATGGGATTAGAAGTAATCCATGCAACCTGCTTTTTACACATTTTTCGCCACAGAAGACAGTTCCCAGGTTGAAACACAGTTCCATTACTTCCCAGCTGTGTGAATTACTTAATCTCCCCAGCCTTATCTTTCCTCTATTTGAAGAATTAAAAAAAAAAGGTAATAAAATAAAATAAAAAAGAACAGTGTGGGGGTGGGAAGCTAATAATATTCCTCAGGCCCAGTTGCAAAGACGGAGCGAGAGACCACATGTGAACGCCCAAGGTAGGACAGAACGTTTTATTCCCTCTTCCTTTCTTTAAGCAAGGAATGGTGCTAATAACTCGGAGAGAGGCAGGAGGTTGGCACCTGGCCCTGCCACCCCCCACCAAAGTGTTGGCTCTTTAGGGAGCAAGATTTATGGGCACAGGTCATTTGAAATGTGGGACATGCCAGGAAGGGCTGTGTAATGTGCTGTTGGAACAGAGAAGAGGGAGAGGGTCAGTCTAGCCAGCAGTGTCCCTGAAGGCTTCTGGAGGTGGGGAAGGGGGGTGCATGACATTTCAGTCATGCCTTGAGGGACAGGGGTAGAGACCCATGACAGACTTCTGGGCCGGGGACCTGTCAGAGCATGGGCTAGAGACAGAAAGGGACAAAACATTTCAGGCAACGATGAGGCATTCAGGAGGGCTGCTCGGTCAGGGGCCCGAGAGCCCAGGAAGGAGGCTGGACTAACATCGCCAAGCAGGCCAGATCACGAGGGACCCACGAGCACTGTGCTGAGACCACGTGTCCGTGCGGGGGCCGGGAGATTTCAAACCCAGGAAATGGCATCATCGGGACGCCACGCGGACGGTGGGACCCTGTATTTCTGTCTGCCCAGGACAGTCTGGCCATGAAATTATTTCATAGATCTCCCTTTCCCTCACAAAGTGCGTTTGGACACCGAATCACGGAGCCACCCGAATTTTTCACCTTGCTGTCAACGGGAGAAAGACACCGGGACAGAACGGGGCTAGCCCCAGACAGATTCCTCTGAAGGCCACTTCGAGTAACCAGGTAGGAAAAGAGAGTCTCCAAAGGCAGAGAGCCAAAGGGAACAGAACGAAAATGGCAGAGCAACGGCCGCCTCTGAAGGTAGGTCAACAAGACCTGTGCGCTGGGAGAGGAGAGAAGGAGGGAGCTCGGGCGCTGGCGGGTTTTTTCCAGCCTTAGGGGAGTTGAGTCATGGGGGGAGCCACGCAGTCTGCGGAGAAGAATGTGCAAGAAGCTGGAAGTACAAATCCAGAGCACGGGAGAGGTCTGAGCCGGAGACTCGGATCTGGCTGACTCGTGGGTAAAATGGTGGAAGAAGGCGTGGGGGAGGGGTGCGGGGGACCACCCAGGAAGAGGACAAACAAGATGACACTCGGGGCTCCCTGACAGATGATCATGAGTCATAAGCAAAAGAGATGAGGAACCCGGGAGAAGCAGAATCACGGATGCCCCGGGGAGAAGAGAGCTTGGGGAATGGCCGTTCGCCTCCACAGCGCCCGACGCTCCCGAAGGACGGAGCAGGACCTCGGAGGGCCCTCGGGAAGGCCTCGAAAGCTCCAGTTTGCCAGAGTCGTGGGGGCAGGAGGCAAATTGCAGGGGGTTGAGGGGGCGTGGGAGGCCGGGAAGTGGTGTCGACAAGCTCGGACGACTCCTTGGGTCCATCTGCTAGAGAAAGGGGGGAAAGAGATGGGACCGTGGTGTGAGGGAGCCGTGGAGAGAAGGCAGGCGCTGGGGGGAGTGAAATGGAACCGGAGCGCGTTTGGGCACCAAGAGGAGAGGGCAGGTCTCATTAGGATTTCCTGCTCCAGCGGAGGAGCCGCAGCCGAGACACAGACCTCCCCGACGACATCCAGAAGGCCGGGAGGAAGCACGGCTGTGACCCGAGGTGGGGGCTGTTAGGTTGAGGGAGTGAATGGGGGTGATGGTATGGCGGTGGTCACCCCAGAGGTGGCCCTCACTTGTCACAACTCGCGACACTTAAGAGCGACCGTTGTTGACACGCAAGTTCCGCGCATTCATTGAAACCTCGCCGCCCCCCATTTTACAGGTGGGGAAATTGAGGCTGAGGGAGGCGAAGCCAACGGGCCGCGAGCAGCTGTGGAAGTGGCAGAGCCCCGACCGAGACCCGGATCCTCGCTGACGACACAGCCGGACGCGCGGGCCGCCCGCGGGCCGTCCGTGTAGACCGGCGGCTTCATCCTCTCCGTGGAGCCGGAGGTGAAGTCATCCGCCGTGAATGATGGGGGTGGATTCGGAGGCCTCCGAGGAGGGAGGAGGAGAGTTGAAACAGCTGCTGTGAAGAATGCAGCGGGGATGGGCCCGGGGAGAGAGAGGGCACGGGCTGCTTCCCAGAGGTGCTGATAGCTTCCAGGAGATTCTGTCTTGGTCTTATCGCCCTCACTCCCAGCCCCATTTCCTGCCCAGAACTTGCCCCACGAGCTTCTCATTTCTTTTGTTGTCCTCTCTCGGCTCATCCTTCCCTCCAGGGAGATAAGGGTCACATGGGCCAAGAAGAACCGGGTCAAAGATCCTTCCCGCCTCGGGGTGGCTTGTTGGTGGTGAGGAGCAGGGGATGGGGCCTGGGAGGCCATCCTGAGCTCCGAAAGGTTTCAGGGAAGCGGTGCATTCAGCTGGTGGAAATGACTGCGGATGGAGGGGCTGGGAGCCTCGGTCCAGCTGCCCCGGCCCCGCCCGCAGAGGAAGAGAGTGGAGTCAAAGAAATCAGCCAGGTAAGCTGGTTGTCACCTCCTTCTACCCCAGCAACAGGCCCGTCCGGCCCTGGAGGCCTCTTTCCACGGAAGGGGTACCATGTTGTTAGCAGTCAATGAAGAAGCCTCCTGGGAGCCCAGAGCTTAAACTTTTTCCTCCGAGGCACTGGTTTGACCACTTGGACACCAGTAACAGGCCGAAGCTGGCCCTCCCTCTTTGGGAGAACTCCACTGAACTATTAACTAAAGGTGTTGGCCCCAGGGACAAGCCTGAAGACACAGGATTATTGCTTGCTGGACGTGACCCACCAGCTCAAACACAACTATTAAGCCATGGGTGGAATTAATAAAATCCATACGGGCCCGGAGTCTAGAAGAAGCTGGGCTCAATTCAAATTTCCATAAAAGCGGCTAACAGGACCGGGGAATTGGCATTGGATTCTAGAAGCGTGCTGGCTTCCTGCCTCCCCAACGTCATTTTCAACACACTGGGACTCGGGATAGAGAAATCTGTGGGCTGGAAGATTTCAGAAGCTGTTATTAGAATCTTCTCAGGGCTGTTTCCACGGGGCTAGAAACTCCCTTGTAGGCGGGTCATCATTGTGGAGTCTTTGAAAACAGAGAAAAAGCACAGGGAAAATGACCCGCAGCTCCCGTGCAGGCTAAAAGGGAGTTCTTGGAGGGGATACAAGCAAGTGGTGTTCCGGTTTATATTCGAATACTGCTAGAAGGGCAATGGAGTTCTTCATGGAGAACCGGGCTGAAGGTTGTGTCTTCAGAGTGCATGGGCAGATGATGGAGAAGCAGTGATCCCTGTGTGCGCCCACATGCACCCCAAGCTGGGGGAGAAGGGCCTACCATCATGCAGCCCAAGGTAAAATAAAGCCGGGGCCTCCCTGCAGCCCCTGGTTAAACTGGGTTCCCCTCCCGCAGGCAGGAGAGTCTCCTGAAACCCGGACCACGTCCCCAGCGCTCCTGCTGATTACCATCTTTCCCCTAAGTCGCCCTGAAAAGCAGCTCAGGGGCAACAAACCCCTCCCTCTCGCACCCGTTCCAACATTTCTCTAATTAATGCAGGAGAAAATTAATTACAGAGGGATTTTCAAGACCTCGGCATCTAATGGCCAGCCCAGCCCCCTCCCCCACCCCAACCTCATTGGCCCCCATTGGCTGTGCCGGGCTCCCTCCTCCCCAGCCCCGCGCGCCCACAATACCGAAGGCTAATTAGGCCGGGAAGGAGTTTCTTGGCAAAGGGGACTGAGCGCTAGGTCAGTACCTTGAACAACCCAGAAGAAAAACAAAACAGCATTAAAAGAAAAAAAGAAAGAAAGAAAGAAAGAGAAAAAAAAAAAAAAACCCTGCTAATCCCAAGTGCATTTCCGCCAAATATTCTCCTTTTCAAGTGTTTTCTTCCTGGTAAACAAAATGCTGTCGCTGGCTGGGCAAATTTTAGGACACGGTTGCTTAGTAATATTGGGGAAAACACCATGTCCTCACCTCAGCTCCATTTGTTTCTCTTCTGTCTTGCTCACTTCACTGAGAGGCCCTGACATTCCCACATCACGAGGGTTTGCCGGTTTTGTAAAGAAGAGCCGGCTTTTCTTTTCTTCTTTCTCTTTTCCCCTTCCTCCCTTCTTCCTTCCTCTCTCCCTCTCTCTTTGTTTCTCTCGTTCATTCACTGTTGTCTAACCGCTCCCCAAAGCCAAGCTAGGAACACAATTCGGGTCCTGTAGACCAGCGCCATCCAGTAGAACGGTCCAATATGGCAGCCGCTAGCCACTCATGGCTCATGGCTTGGAGCGCCAGGGCTCCTCCTGTCAAAACCCCTGAGGGTTGAGCTGGCAGAGACACCGACAGGGTGGCCGTAGAGTCTGGTGGCTCTGAGACGGTAATGAGGGACCAGGGGTGGTTTAGCGTAAGGATCACACCAGCTTCCCCTGGAATGTGGTCCCATCTTCTCTCTGTGTGTCTTGGTGTGTCACTTAACTCTTCTGTACTCTTATAGACAGTCACGCAAGCACACCTCAGGGTCATGTCTCAGGTCCTGATAATGGGCGCCAAGTCCCCACACATATGTGAGGCCCCCAGTGAGCCCTCCCACCAGAGCATAGCGAGGACAGCTGGCGTGCCCACGCTGCAGTCCGGCTCTCCTTGGCTTGCTTTTCTGCTCCCAGAATTCTGTGCTGTTTCCCAGTTCCGCGCTTTCCCCTCTGCTGGGAACGTCCTGCCTCCTTGCTCCTCGGTCTGGGCCTCATGGCTTCCTATTGAATCCAAGAGATCCTAAAGGCTCTCAGCTCGAGAACTGGGAAGCTGTTTCTTTTCCTCTCTAGTGCCCCTTACTCTCTCTAACCACCCCCCAATGTATGCACACGCACATTCACACATGCACACTCCCACCCCAGAGCTGGGCTGGAGAACTTTCTGCGACTTCGTCTCCGTGAACATCCGCTTCTCTGCGTTGGTCTCTGAACGATCTTTCTTTTTCTTTTTCTTTCTTTCTTTCTTTTTTTTTTTTTTAAGGTTTTATTTATTTATTTATCTGAGAGAGGGAGAGCATGAGAGGGGAGAAGGTCAGAGGGAGAAGCACACTCCCCGTGGAGCTGGGAGCCCAATGTAGGACTCCATCCCGGGACTCCAGGATCATGACCTGAGCCGAAGGCAGCTGCTTAACCAACTGAGCCACCCCGGTGCCCCACTGTACGATCTTTTTATCGACCTCCCATCCCTGTTACAGAGTGAACCCCGAGGATACAATCCGTGTTTAACCTCGTTCACCTTTTCAGTGGTGTCCCCAACAACCAGGATGGCATCCAGCACCCAGGGACTTCGCCCTTAACATTTGTCATCTGTGAGACAGCAGTTCTGCATCACGGTTTACCCCCTGCCTCAGGGGTCAGCAAATTATAGCCCACAGGCCGCATCCAGTCTGCCACCTGCTTTCCTATGGCCCTCAAGCGAAGAAGGTTTTTGGTTTGGGTTCTGTTCTGTTTTGTTTTTTAAATGTTTGGAGGATTAGATTTTAAGTGGTTATGTAAGCACCTACATAATGGAACGGACTTGGCCTCTTGACTTGCAAGGCCTAAAATAGTCCCTTTCTGGCCCTTTAAAAAAAAAGTTTGCCAACCTCTTGTCTAGATCCCAAGAAGAGCCGCTGATGGGGCTCAGGGTAGCCGGCAGTCAGAGAGAGGGACAAAGGGTGCTTGGGGAAGGATGCTGAGAGAGGAACCCAAAGCTCACATCTGGGCCACTCCCAACGGAGCTGACCCCGGGGAGCGGGGCGGATGGCACGAGTTAGTCCCAGAGACGCAGCCGGCGGCACTTACGCACAGGGCATGTCTTGTCTTTCTCAAGCCACCGACCTCGCCCCACGACAAACCCCTCAGGGCGTGGGGGTTGGGGGAACACATGACCTGGACTTCTGAGAAGGTTCTGACATGCCTGCCCTCAACCACGGCAAATGCAAGAGGGGCTTCCTGGCGTCTGGGAGGTGGCTTGGCTACGTGAAGGAGCCATTTCTATTTAAAGTCAGGCCCCCAAACACGTCTTTAATAGCAATGGAAAGGTCTTTCAGAGCAGCACGCACGGAGGCGTGGAAGCCGTCACCCCGCAGACAGGAAGCCGTCTGCTCTTCCCTGTCCTGCAAGACAGGAGCGGAGGCTTCCAAGAGCCAAAGCAAAGATCGCCCAGGCCCGGATGCCACCGTATCAAGGTGAACAACAGGAGAGTCAAGGTCACCGCGTCTCCGTCCCACGTCCCTTCCGACCTTCCATTCACCATCAGTGTCTTCTGGTACCCCGTTTGGAAATAATTGGCCCAATGTCACGGGCGTCCGGGAGGACGTGGAGGCTCACTCATTCCCCGGCTTGGTTCCCTCGTCCCAACAGGGAGGGGCCGAGCGCACCCGACGTGCTAAATATTTCCCGGCTGGAGAGTCGGCTTTGCTTCTGCTGCTGCTTGGCACCAGAGAGACAGGAAGCTATTTAGATATATTATCTTCCCTTTCAGGAAGTTTAGAGGAACTTTTCTATTGCAGTTCACACAAACATCCAGCTAATGGTCATTTAGTCATGCCGGCTCATTAAGTCACCAGGGAAGAATGCGCCGCCTGGTTCGACGACGCTCCGGCTTCTCTACTTGCTGCCCTCGACAAGGCAGAGAGGAAAGGCTGGAAGGGCGCTAACCAGGACTGGGAGCTCCGCCGGAAGGCCGTGAGGGTCCAGCATAAAGTGATTCCCACTTCCCAGGGTCACCTCTGGTTTTACAGCGTCATTGAAATGGGAGTGAGTAAGAAGACGGTGGTCTCCGTGAAGGGGTTCCGGCCAGATGATGCTGCATTTTAAGGGAGATCTAAGAGAGCTCTTGGCAGGACATAGTGAGAATGTGGTTATGAAATATGTGATTCGGGTCCACGGACTAGAGTTCAGGTCATGGAGAGGAATCTACAGCTGGGAAAGGAGATTGCTGCAGACCGTCGTGGCTAACTACGATCCATCCGTTATTAGGCTCTGGACACTCATATGAGTGCATTGACTCATATGAGGCTCAAACGACTCAAGGAGGTAGGCATTATGAGAACGTTGGCCCAGAAAGCTAAATACTTTGCCTAAGCTCACGCCAAGGATGAGTGGCCGGGCTGGGATACGGATCTGGCCTGTGCTAGCCAATGGGGCTTTCTGCAAGGGTTAATGTGTCCCATATCATTGCTTTCCAATATGGAAGCCACTAGCTCCATGTGGCTCCTGGGTCCTTGAGGGTAGTGTGACTGAGGACCTGAAGCCTTCATTTTACTTAATTTTAATATATTTAAATTGAGATAGTCACATGTGGCTAGTGGCTACCATATTGGATTCCCCGTTCTAAGCAGTCTGGCTCCAGAATCCACACTCTTCAAAGTTAGACTGTCCTGCCTCGTAAATCGATTGAGAGCGTTTGTAACGATTTATTAGGATATTTTTCAGTATTTTCAAGGATAACAACATAGAAGAAATAGGGTTAAATGGAAATGCAAGAGAGAAAAGTTTGCTTAAGTTAAAAAAGTAGACATCTGTTCAGATCCGGTGTTTGGCAAAACACCCATAGAGGGAATAAAGTGAAACACTGTCGAGAGAGGTGGTGGCTTCCTCTTGCTTAAGCAGTAAATTATATCAAGCTCCTGTAAAGTGACTTTATTAAGTCCCTGCTCTCTCTAGAGCCATATGGTCTGGGTGGGGAACCAAGTCAAATCCATCCAACAAAGCAAGGATACAGAATCCAGGGTCCGTTCGTCCTGCTGGAATTCAGGTTAGATGTTTATGTGCAAAAGCAGAAATGATCCTGGAAGCCTTCATGGAGGAGACGGCATTTTAGCTGAAAGTTTGAAGGATGGATTGGATTAGCACAGTGGGAAGTTGGAAAGGATGAAGGCAATGACAGACTTGGAAGGAAAAACAAACTGTTCTTGACAGATCTCTTGGAGACTGACATTTAGGGATTAATCAAAAGTGACTCCAAAGTTTCTAGCTTGGACAAAAATAGTGGTTCTGGGGGCAGACGTGGGAACGTTAAGGGGTGGTAGGTGACAGTTTGGGGAAATTATGACTTTGGTTTTGGCCATGTGGATTCCGAGGCCACAGCTTGTGTCAATCTCGGATTAATACTCACTTTTCAAGAGCCATTAAATGTCCAATTAAATGGGAGGAGGGTGGTTCGGAAGGCTGCCCAAGATCGCCTCCATCCTGGTACTCAGTGACTTTGCTTTCCCCTCTGAGGCTGAGAAATGAGGCCACGGCAGAACGGAAGGGAAGCCACAGGCCTCCAGAGACGCGCACGTCACCACACCACTGGGGACAAACGCATACCTTGTTTTCTCTGCAACGGCGAGTTGACAGACACCCGCTTACTTCATCTTGGAAGTTATATTCATCTGCCCTTTGGAACATCCTGCCCGATGACCGATTCCTTTAAATAGCTTTTTTTTTTTTTTTCTTGATTATATTTGTAGTACCTACTCACTGCAAAACATTTGGAAACTTCAAAAACAGAAATAAGGAAATGCGATCACATAGACACACACAGGCGCACACACACACGGACCTACATATGTATGTGCAAATGTAGGCACATGTACGTGTATACATATTTATGTAGCTATGGTTTTCATCCATTTCTAGCTGGTATTTCAAAATATTTTGTTGGCCAAAAGAATCTATATGAATAAGTAAGAAGATAACGGTACCCAGCTTTTATCGAGTTGTTAGTGAATTCTGGGCATATAGGAAAAAATCATCGATTGCTATGCCACACGCGAGAACATCTAGAAGAGTCTCTTCCTAAAACTACCCTATATACTTTCCTCTTACTGCCCAGCAAGTACATCTTTAATGCCTCTCTTCATCATCTGCTTTTTCCCTTTGACCCAGCCCACTGCAGATTCAGAATTCCTTGTAAGAGACCAAGAAAACCAAGAAGGAGCAGCGGTGGGGAGTTAGAAGTAACGAGTAGGGACCCAAGGAGGCAGGAGCCCCGCCGATTTTCTAAACCACACATCTGGAATTCCGGACTCGTAAGAATGTTCCCGACAAGAAAACAAACACTGAACACACATAGGGGAAACCACAAATAGACACATTGTCAGGAGACTTGCTGAGGAAAGAGAGTGAAGAAGTCACACGAAGAGGTTGGGTAGGACCAAGGGGAATTTGTATGTTGCCTTTCAACTGCCCTAGGGAAAGCTAAGATTAAATGACCCCCTAAAGAATATGATCCATGGAGACAGGGAATCGGTGGATAATTGAAACACACAGACACACATACACACACGCACGCGCGCGCACGCGCGTAGCTTCAGTAGGGTTCTTCTCTCTTGCCTTGGTTTCCAGGAATTCAAACCAAGGCATTGGCGCTCGGTTCTTGGAGATACCCACAAACACCAAGGGTGTAGGGGGATCCTTATCTAGTCCTTTTTTTTTTTTTTTTGCAAGAAATGGCTTGTTCTCTGAGCAAAGCCTGTAGGAGGGAAGAGCTATCTAGTGTATACACCTAGGGAGGGGGTAAGGAGGGGATGGCCTTTCCTTCAAAGATAACACAACAGCCCCAGACCGCCGGTGATTCTCTCTCCAAAACCTTCCTAATGAGCTGTCTCGGGGGGTGGGGGGTGGGAGGGGGTATTTTCAACCATATTTCGGCCACTGCTTGTTTTTTTAGAATTCTGTGTCCATTTTTCGATTTCACAAACGCTGTTTGCAATGACCTTTCCCTCTCCACCATCTTTGACAGTTTCTCATGCGTGAAACATATTTTTGTTCATTATTTTTTTTTTTTTTTTTTTTGTCTACAACCTCCCCTCCCCACCGTCCAGCCCGGGTCTCCCTCCCTGTACCCTTCACCCCCATGTCAGACATATAATGAATTACCATTCCTTCAGACAACGAGGTTGAAAACTTGTGGTCTCCAAGGCAACGGGGTGTCCTGGGGTAGGGTGCCGGGGAGGGGGGCTTGCCCGGCCAGGAAAGGACTGGAAGTAGAGGGGGGTGGGGAGGCAGAAGCAGAGATGATATCATTCCTGAAGCCTGAGAGCAGCCAATCGGCTCATGAGGATATGATGTCATCTCCCCCATCTCACCCCCTTTTGGCCTAGGTAGCCCCACGGAGAATTCTAGACAAGTATTGAGCTCAAGTTGTATGGCTCTGAGAGAAAGAGGGCGGGCGATGGCAAAAGGGGGGAGAGAGATCCACCGGCTCTCTGGATGGCCCTAGCAGACACTCCAGTCTTCACTTAGAGGCAGCCCCATAAAAATGTCATCAGCTTGGGCTCTCCCTGCATTACAACACAATGATTTCTTTGGGGAGAAGAAAAAACCCTGAGATTTATTTTGCAGCCACACCCCCGCCTCCCTTGGAAGAGAAAAACCAACCAACAGCAAGTGGTGAATGAACGTCTACAGATCAGCCCCCAGCAGCCCAGCCTGAGAACTTTCTGAACGGAAAGATGCACACGTTTGCACCGGCCGAGCACATTTATGCTGCTTCTCGGCAGCCACGGGGATGGGGAGATGCTCTAAGGGCTCCGGGGTTGGGAGCCTGCTTTGGGGTGAAGCTGGCGGTGCGGGCCACTTAAGGTGTTGGGGGAGGGGCGTCTGTCCCCAAGACAATGACAGTATCTAGGGCTCGGTGCCAGGCTCCTAGGAGAAGCAAACAAGCCATGGCTTTAGGGAGGGGTGCTGGCTCGTTAGAGCGCCTACTGATGTGTTACCCCCACGCAGAGGGGAGGGTGAGTGTGCACGGCTCTCTTCTGCCAGATTTTTCTCTTGGGACTGGGAAGCAGTGTTATTTCGCAAAAATGTTCCCAGGAGTCCAGGCCATGGAATGGTGTGTCCAAAAGCTTGGACCAGGTCAGGGCGGCCCCCTCCCTGATCCTGGACAGGGCAAAACGTATAGCTTCCCACACAGCGGTCTTTTGAAGTCTCTCCGGAGTGGTATCACGCGGACTCACCTATGTCACCTTTGAGGAAACAAAGAAGCCAAGACCCATGCCCACTCCCCATTTTGCAGACCTGAGCAATCAAGGCCAGAGAAGGAAGGGGCGAGCCAAGGACCAACAGGAGGCACCAGTAGGTCTGGAGCTGGACCTACAGCTCTGTCTCCTGCCCACTCTTTGTTCTTGGAGACCAGCCCATGACCCAGTGATCGTCCCGGAAGACAAAAAACCCTTCACTTTCGACATCACCTGTCTCCCATTTTCTGCATAAGTCATTACGGTGTTGGACCCAGATGATGACCTCCAGCCCCGTCCCTATGAGGTGTAAGCGAGACACGCTCTGCAGACCTCTCCAGCTCCCCCTTGGTCAGCAGGCCGGACGCACACCGGACGGACCAGAAAGCAGAGCCAGGCTCCCCAGGAACCCACCTCCAGGAAGGGAGACTAAACAGAGGTCATGAAAATAGGTGCAAATTGTACACACGAGCGTTATGAATCAGGGCTGGAGACGCACAAGGGAGGGGGTGAACATCCATATTTTAGCAGATACTTACTGATTTCCTACTCTGTGGCAGGTGTTGAAATAGAAATATGGCTACGTCTGAGTTTCACCTCATGGCAAGTCTATCAAGTACAAGACACTGGGGCTGTGCTTCCCCCTTTGAAAGCCCCAGGAGGACAGGGACGCGGTTGCATTAATGGTGTATACCCCGTGTGCGGCTTGGTATACAGCAGACGCTCAATAAATTCTTGCCCCATGGCCAAAGAGAAGCGATGCTAGAATGATGGTTCTATCTTTGGAGGACATCAGCAAGGAGGTGATACCCAAACAGGGCATTGCACGACAAATAAAAATTTGCCAGGTGGAAGGAGGGGGGATATTCTAAGTGGAGGGAATCCCATTTGCAAAGATGTAGAGCATAAGGATAGGACAGGATGGGTTATGCTAAGATAAAGAGTAACATCCAAGCCTCCGTGGCTAAAAATAACATAGTTTCAAAATGGTGTTTTCGGGCTTTACTGCCTCCCCACATTTATCCTCTGGCCCTCAGAATGATCTGTCTGTCAACCAACCGCCTAGCAACAGCATTTATAGACTCATCAATATAGGAATATTTAATGGTTTGTAATTTTTATGGACTAAATGCTTGTGTCCTCCTGGGTCCAAAATTCCTATGTTGAAATCCTAACCCCCAGTGTGATGGTGTTAGGAGGTGCGGCCTTTGGGAGGGAATTAGGTCATGAGGGTGGAGGCCCCATGAATAGGATTTGTGTCTTTATAAAAGACACCCCAGAGAGCCTTCCATTTCTTTCCACGCGTGAGGACACCGCAAGGGGACGGCTATCTCTGAACCCGGAAGTGGGTTCTCACCAGACACTGAATCCACTGGTGTCTGGACCTGGGCCTTCCCAGCGTCAGAACTGTGAGAAAGCAATGTTTGTTGTGCAAGATCCCCCAGACTCTAGTATTTCTGCTGTAGCAGCCGAAGCGAAGATAATAATTCTACCCCGAGCTCAATCATGATGGCCTTCAAATTCGTGCCAGACTTGGCGAAGGGGAGCACTCCTTCAAGCTGATTTCTGCAACAAGCCCCTGTCCTTTTTAAAATGTATATCATGTTTTAAGTTGGTACCAAAATGACCTTCTTCACTTGGATATTCCAGTGGGATCATGAGGCAGCTAAAGTCTTCGGGGGAGGCAGGAGAGTTTCGGGGAAGCAACGCTTGGCTTTACAACATTCTGGAGAGAGGAATCGGCTTTGTGGAGGGACTGACGGGCTCCTCTTAACAAAAACCATTAACAAGAACGTAAGAAACATGGTCAGACAAATGACCACAGAAAGACTCATGTACCAAGACTGAAAAGGTTTAGAGGCAGAGGGCAGAGGTGGGAAGGAACTGTTTCTTCACACCATTATAGCTCAAAATGTCACATTCTTGTGATTCGTGTGGGGTTCTGTGAGTTTTTAGCAGCCTGGACACAAGAGTCTCTATTACTGGGGCTCCTGGGTGGCTCAGTGGGTTAAGCCTCTGCCTTCGGCTCAGGTCGTGATCCCAGGGTCCTGGGATTGAGCTCCGCATCAGGCTCTCTGCTCGGCAGGGAGCCTGCTTCCTCTCTCTCTGCCTGCTGCTCTGCCTACTTGTGATCTCATTCTCTCAATGTCAAATAAATAAATAAAATCTTTAAAAAAAAAAAAAAAAGAGTCTCTATTACCACCCTCATTTTTGGCTGTCATCTCCTACATGATCTCCTAATAAAAACATTTCAGGGGCACTGGGGTGGCTCAGTCGGTCAACAAACAAACAAAGAGATAAAAATCTTAAAAAAACAAAAACAAAAACAAAAAACACAACATTTGAGTAAGGTTTCCCTACTCCCGTTTTACCAAGGATAGCACCGAGGTCCCAAAGCATCAGGAGGAGACAGGCAGGTGTCTGGACACCGGCATCCTGGCCAGCCTGTGACGTGGTCGGTTCAGGTAGGCGGGAAGCAAACCAAAGCTCTTCTTCACCCCCACTCACCTTACATGACCAAGTGTACCCCACTGAGGGTCTCATGCTGAAACGGGGCCCAGCATGAGGCAGGGGACAATGGCTGCATCCCAAAGTGAATAGTGGGACGAGCCCCGGGGCCCGCTTGGAGCAACATTAAGACGCTGACTCTTGTCACCAAGGCAGGTGTCCGGGAACCACGCCCAAAGCAGAGCGAGGAGGCCTCCCGATGTCCTAGCAGAAAGGAGCCCATTCAGGGGACACCCTGCATCCCTATCTCTGGGGTCAGAATGAGGTCACGGCCTACAGGTTAGGAGACTGTCTGCTCTTGCAACACGGGTCAGCAGTGCCGGCCGGAGGACGGTCCCCCATCACAGGACCATTGGGAGCGGCAACTGATCTTGACCTCCAGATCCCCCCTAAGTAAAACAGGGACGCCAAAGGCCCACGGAGAGGTCTCAGTGTGTCTCTGATGCCAGTCCCCTGGAAACCTTGTTTTTTTATTCCTTTTGTTTCTCTTTTGCCTTAGAGGTGGAGCCTTGGAAGTCAGGGAACTGGAACAATCATCCTGAGGTCCCACGAGCCTGTTTCCTCTGCACATGGGAATAAGCACACCTCCACCTCGGGGCTGTGTGGGGGCTCCATTAGGCACCGTATTTCCCACTGGCGCTTTGCTCCGTCTGGCCCAGAGAAGTACCCCGGGACTCGGAAACCCGAGCTATATTCGCAGGTAGGGTCGCTAAGGAGGTCACGAAGGCAAAAATGAGATGATCCAGGTGGGCCCTATCTGGACCAGTGGCCTTGTAAGAAGAGATTAGGACACGGGCATGTGTGCATTGCACGGACACGCGAGAAGAACGTGCGTCTGCAATCCAAGGAGAGAGAGCGCAGAGGAGACCAACCTGCCCTGCCTTGACCTTGGTGCTCCAGCCTCAGACCTGCGAGCAGACAGCTGTCTGGGGTTTAAGCTGCTCGGGCTGTGCTGGCCTGTTGCCTGTGGCTCAGGGAACCCTGAGCAGGCTTGCCCTTCCTCTCGGCTCCTACCCTGTCTTGTCCTTCTCCCTCTCTGTGTCTCTGTCCCTCCCGCCCTGCTCACGGCTCCCACGGATCTTTCTACAGCATCTCATGGTGGGCGTGTGGCTGGTACCCCTTCTCCAGGGACAAGACTCAGAGCGCTCGTCTGGTCCGAGCCTCCTGTTTTCTGAGCTTTCGGCTCAAAAGTGGATGGCGAAAAACACAAAAAGTAGAACTTTGCCTTTTGTCCGGATTCTGTTCTTCACTTAAAAATGCCAGGTCTGCTGTCCCTTACACCACCAAAAGCCATGGCCTCGAACTTGGCAGCCAGAGCTGGGAGGTCAGAGCAGCCGTGAAATAAAATCGCTATTTATTGGTCTCTGCCTTCTGACAGAACTGGTTCTCTGCTGCCCACCCGCCCACCAGGCCCACGGGCAAGACTGCGTAGTGAAGACACGGGCGCGGTGAGTCACCAGTCAGCTCAACCGAGGACAAGGGCTGCTTAGGGAGAGCCAGGCCTGAAGCCCCACTGGGTGGAGGTCCACAGCAGGGCGGGCTCCCCAGAGACCCCTGGCCTCACAAGGCCAGGAAGAAAGCCCTTCCTTCAGGGTTCCGACAAGGCGGTCCTCTTAGGCTTACATCACGTGGCCCTGACCGCAGCCCCCTACCAGCCAGGAAGCTCTGGAAGACAGAAGAGGGTCTGTCTGGAGGAGGCCTGAGGGCAGGGGAGGGCCCCAGGGCCGCAGGAGAGGGAAGGTGTCCTCACTCACAGTTCAGCTCTGTCCCCGGGGACAGGTGACCTGCACTGAGGTTCCATTCGGGGCCCCTTCCTGTGCCGCTCGGCCATCCCCACCCCTCACGGCAAATCAGGGCATTTCCAGAAATGATTACAATCAGCCACACTACCCTGAGAGCTGCCCCAGAGCCCTGCCAGGCGAAAACACAATGTTCTTCTATTTTATGAATGAGCAAGCCTGTATGCTTTCTATAAATGTCTGCGTAAATCACTGGTAAGCATCCCACCTTGGCACAGGAAACCCATCCCAGGCTGCAAAAGTGGCTTCTTCCCCGAGAGAGTCCCAGGGGCCGCTCCCTTCCCTGCCTCTGGACCCTAGGGAGCTGCCTCCCGGCCTGTTTTCGGGCTCCGTAGAGAAAACCCTTGCTCAGACAATGAGTCAGCCCCACAGGGGCGACGGCTCACCTTTCCAGGGGCGTCCTGGGCCGAGCTCCAGGTGAGGCCCTGTCAGGGCTGCTGGGGTTTACGGATCCTTCTTAAGCCATCCTCCTGGGAGTTCCAGCTCCCCAGACCCGTGGCCGCACCCTGCTCACCAGGGCTCTCGCCAAGGGTGGCGCCTGCCGGCAACAGCGCCTGGGAAGGTCTCTGCGCTGTTGGCATTTTACGTAAAAGCTCGTGTCCACTTAACTCACAAGTAATCATTAATGTTACCCCTGGCCCATGTATCCAACTGTTAAACTGACACTAATGAAATGAGTCTCAGGCACCCTGAGACCAATATTAAAACCAAGTCTGCGCTATTAACTTAAGTGACCCGGGCTGATTTATACACCGTGCCTTGCATTTAACCAGAATGGAGGGTATTTTTTTTTTTTTTATCAAAATGCACAGACATTTCTCCCACCCTGGCTTTATTCATTCTGATTACATCCCAGCGCCAACTGGATCAGACCAGCCCACAGCAGACGGCCCCAGCCTTAATTGCTGGAATCCTAGTTCTGCTTCCTCAGTAGCAAGGGATTCCCAACAAAGGGGAAATGTCATGGAAAATCAAGGGTTGAAAATAATGTGCGACGTGTGACTTTGGAATCAGCTGTAATGAGTTTCCCATAGAGTCGACTCGTTCAAATGGTTTGAGTTTTCACTTTGGTTTAAAAAAAAAAAAAAAAAAAAGATGGGGGTACCCAGTTTTAGGAGGGCTCTCCCCAGCGGAGGCTCTGACTCAGCAAGTGTTGTTTATGCTCTTACCTCCTCCAGGCGGGCCTCTGGGAGGCAAGAGAAAGTTGAGATCCAGGACGACTGTGTTGCAGAAACCCTGCCAAGGGTGAGAAGCCTGGTCGCTGTGGTCCTTACCCCTTCCCCAGCATGCTGGGCTTGGTGGTCTCCCTTCATTTAGAAGTCAGTGATGCATTCATCCCACAGAACACCAGGCATCCCACACTCACGCCAGGCAGCCTGCCTTCCTCCTGGTCCCCACCCCTGGCCTCAGGGACACAGCCCAAGACGGCCGCTCAGCCCGCATCCTCTGTTCGAGACTCCCAGGCTCCATGCAGGTGGGTGGGCGGCACCTGGGAGAAACACAGCCAAGGACAGCGCCGGTTCTCCGGCTGCCCCGAGGCGGGCACACGTGGGCCAGAGCAGGAGGCCAGCTGGCCAAGGGACCCCATGGCTCCTCTGTGACAGGCAAGCCTGGGTCTTTGGGGTGAGGCAGCTCTTGGGGCATTTCACTCCAAAGACCTTCGAAGCTGTGCTTCCACAAGCCAGGATTCAGGGTTCTGGGGTGTTGCTGGGAGGTGGATAGCATCTACTCCCTGAGGAAGACCAGAGGGAGCGGTGGGAGAGACAATTCGGGAGCCCACTACTGAATGGTCGAGGCATCCTAGGACAGAAGATGGAGCTCGCCCTCCAATCCTGGTAGACCCCCCCTGCCCCCCACCCTGCCGTGTGGCACAGTGGATGGGGCTGGGGGCATGCTGATTTAGAACAGAGGCTCCAGAGTCTCACCTTTTTTTTTCTTTTTATTATTCACTACTTGGTTTAGATTCCTAGATCCAGCTGTGTGGCCTTGAGCAAGCTACCTACCCTCTCTGAGGTTTCTTTTTCCACGTCCGTAGGAGGGGCATGGTAACAGCCCCTATCAGAGGGTTAAGTGAGATGCTGCATACAAAGCCCGTTGCACAGTGCCTGGTATATATGGCTAATGCTCAAAACAGATGACTTTTCTCATCTTCTTGCTTCTCCCCTGGGGGCGGCCTCACCCCTTCATCTCTGGAAGGGAGGTGCTCTTTCCTCAATTCCCACCCACTCTTCACTCATCGGCTTCATGTTCTCCCGTTTATTCGGCTCACACGGGCTCTCCTGGGAACCTGGGACCCAGATGGCAGGTCTGGAAGCCGTGGGCCAAGTCAGACCATCTCCCTGTGGGGCCAGCGCTGGGCAAGACCACTTCCACCTGCCTGGCAGAGGTGTGCCGGCCCGAAGCCACGCCCCCATGATGTGCCTGCCCGAGGCCACGCCCCCACGGTGTCACCTTCAGTTCAATCACCTTGGCTCTCCCCCTTCCTCTTGGCCTGGCCTCGCAGGTCCCTTCAAGAAGCTTTCAGGCACCCCTGCTGCCTTGTCAGGCCCTAACTCGTCGGGCCGGCTTGCCTTGGTGCTGTGGCTTATCCAAACATCTTCATCGCTTTTCATAAATTCAATCCCTCCTTATCTGCTGCACCATCAGGAGGAAGGGCAGGGGGGCTTGTGACTGAAGTGCGGGGAAGAGAAGCTTTAATTAGCCTCCCTCTCCTCGGGGTCACCCGCAGTTCACTCGCCCTGCCCTCACATGTTCCCAATCACGTAGTGGGAGCGCCAGCGTGGCACACGCGGGCGACATCTGTCCTCGGCTCCCTGCTCCCGGGGCTGTGCAGGAGGCAAATTGTGCAGGGAGCTCAGCTGGTGTGACCTCCCTGCCCCCCACCCCCACCCCTGATCTGTCTGGTCACTGCCTGAGCTGCTAGAACAGAACCCCAACCTTGGCCCCATCAGCAGGCTCTCCCTGCACAGAGCATCAGAAGGCACAGGGCTCCTACCAGCGCCCCCGGAACCGCTTCTGTGATAAGGACTGGAAAGAACACTGGGCTTGGAGGAGGGCCCATTAGACTCTGATTCTAGACCCTTTAGCTGTGCAACTGCCAAAGATTCCTTATCTTAACAACAACGACGACAAAAAAGTGGGGATGAGCTTTCTGATCTCACCTACCTCCCAGAGCCGACAGCCCGGAGCAAGAATATAGGCAGATACGCTTGCTTCCGTGCCAAGTTCAAAACAAATGACACATATTCCTACCTCTCCAGACCACTGGATGTGTGGCCACGGATTGCCACAAACAGGCTCAGAGACTGCTTCCGTTCACGCTTGTGTTTTAACCCAACTCTGCCATTTTCCTAAAGCCCGGTTTCTTCCCCGAAGGCCTTGACTTGATTCAGTCACCCAACTGATGGGGTTTCAAAGCTGGGGTCATTTTTCAAAGTGTAAGGATACCACATGAACATCACCCCCTACTCCTCTGGCCACTTGTTCTTTCCACACATTTAACTATTTGAAGGCTGTACAGGAAACCCGCATGAGAGTGCCCAGACCCCCAGTCTTGTACTTTTCACAGGTATCAAATCACCAAGATCATCCAACAGCGCAATGGGTTTCACAATAGTCATTTCCAAGGGTTCTTCTGGGTGCCAAGCAAGCCCTGTGCTGGCTCCTAGGAAAGGTCCTCAACTTGGTCCCGGCTGCCCAGAAGGGTTACGCCTAGAGAACCCACAGAACCTGGTCACCCAAACAGGAACAGTCCTGAGAGCAGAAATGTCCTATTAATAACCACATTGGGAAAACCCATGCAAACTGGGACGGTCTTGAGCAAATGGAGAGGTATGTTTTTGCATTTCCGAGATCCGGGGCGGGGAGAAAGGAGAAAGAAGAAGGGAGAAGCTGGGTTTATTTTCTCAAACAACATTGGAAAGCTGGGTGCCCAAAGGGACAGAATGAAGGGATCTCTCAGCCACTGTGCTGCCTGCGAGAAATGGAAACGCCTGTCCTCTAACTGGTTCATCAAGAATCCCACTAGGGAGTGAGATCCTCCCCCCCCACCCCCGCACCGTGTGCAGCTTAGCGCCTGGAACATTCATATGCAGTCCAGGTTGGCCGGCGTGAGCTCGAGGGAGGAGACCGATCGCAGGGAGAGACAAGTCCGAGATTCCCCGAGAGGTCCCAGCCCCAGCGTTTATGATTATGATTATAACTGGCGTGTGTGTGGTAACCAGGCCTTCCGAGCGCATTCTCATGCATTTTTTTCTTTTGATCTGAAGCAGATAGCGCCGACGGGAGCATGCGTCTGATGGGCCACCCGGTTGAACAGCACACTGACTGAGCAAGAACAAAGACCATCAACGAAGAAGGATGTTTGCACTGTGCTTCCCGCTTGCCTGAAAACAGGAAGCTTTGGAGGCGAGATCTCCACCTCTTCCTTACCCCAGAGCGACATGGCCTGAGAGGCTTTCCTTTTAAGACTTATTTTTTTTTTTTTACTGGGGCAAATCTCTTCCAAGATACTTGGGGGTGGGGGGCGTCATTCTGCTGCAGTGAGAAGGAGCTATGTGTGCTCTGATGGTTTAGGGGGGCAGAGGAGCGCAGCGCCAGATCCCTGACCCCTTTTCCCCGTTACTCGACACATGACCTCTGCCGATCTCACGTGGCACAAGCCCCCAGGGTGGGGGTGGGGGGCGGGAGAAGCTACCGCGGGGTGGGGGTGATGCTAGCAGTTGACCCAGTGGAGACAGCTGGGCACACTCCTGGGGCTAGTGACTTGGAAGAAGTCAGAGGGGGCAGGCTGTTGAGGCATGTTTCCAGGCCAATGACAAGGATTGCAAAATGGCCAAACGGACCTGTCACGGGGATGGTCTTCACTGACACCAGGAAGGACCAGAAAAGGGCTCTCTTGCTGACCGAGAAGGACTGAGGACCAGCCAGCGAGGAAACCCAGGGGCCAAATATGGCCGAACATGGAGAGGAACGGGACTGGGGATGTGTGTTTGGAAGCCGACGGTGGGACAGGGTCCAGACTGGCCTCATGAGTGTTTATTCTGCGGTCTCAGGGGCAGCCTCTGGGTCTTCTAGTTTCCTCTTCTTAAAAGCCAAGGTGGGCAGGGGAATCACGTTCTGATCAGCAGAATTCTCTAGAGAAACAGAACCAATAACGGGACATGTACATTTGTGGGCATGCTTGTGTGTGTGTGTGTCTGTGCAGCTCACATATATGCATATAATGTTCTCAAGGGCAGTGGTACCTCAAGAACATGGCAGAGAACATCCAAGCAAATTCAAAACGTAGGTAGGTAGGTAGATGATAGGTAGACAGATAAGATCTGTCATTAAACATGTCAACTAGAACGTAGAATTATATAAGCCAACATGAAGGGATATACGATCGGTGCGTTTCAAGA
The DNA here is from genome assembly GCF_964662115.1 of Mustela nivalis. Lineage (NCBI taxonomy): Eukaryota > Metazoa > Chordata > Mammalia > Carnivora > Mustelidae > Mustela > Mustela nivalis. The sequence goes on from NC_139036.1 coordinate 54,314,442, forward strand.
TTTGGATTTTCCTCTTTCATTTTTTAATCGTGGTTCTCTTTGGACACTTGCTGAAAGCCTCTGGCAAAACCATATGTTTTGAATTTGGGTAGAGCTCCGGGGAACAGTCAAGACTGCGTCTACTTGTCTCCATATCGGAAGATTACGAAGTCAAAGAGCCACCCCGGAGAAACCCAAGACTGCGGAAAAGGGAACAGGGGACTTGCGGGAGGAATCCATGTGGTAAAACGCAGGAAAAGATGCTCAGTGTCCCAGGAACCGTGGGAGTCCACACTTTAGAAAGTACCGTGAGGACAAGGTCTCACCTCTCACCCTGCTGACACGGGCTTCTTGGAGGTCTGCCGGGCATAGCTACCAGGTTTAAGTTATACTCTTCGACCTAAATCTATGTATAGATTCTATGTATTTGCCCCTAGGGAATACCTGCCTGTGGGTGCATACGTGTTGGAATGCCTACTGCAATCTTGTGGCTACTGGTTAAAGACTACTAGAAGTTTATACCACCACAGACCGGTTAAATGACTGATTATATATCCAGGTGATGGAATTTTAAGCAGCAGTTAAAGAATGGGAGGCAGGGCGGGGGTCCGTATACACAGACAGGGAGAACGGCAGAGCGATGCGTACAGAATGAGCCAAGGTTCTGTTTTACAAGCTCTGTATTTGCGCGCGTGTGTATGTGCGTGTCTACAAAAATACCGAGAAAGCAGGCCTAGATCAAAGCCCACTAGGATGCAGGAAGGAGGTGACGGCGCTAGGAGCCCTGAATTAATCACCCTACGAGCACTTGTGTTGATTCATCTGTTTACAAGCAGCACACAGTCCCACATCGCCTGCATGATTTCAATTCCAGTAAGAACAGCAACGACAGTATTAAATAAAAGGCAAAAACAGAAGAGAGTCGCTAGCCTTTCGCTAGTGCCTGTGATTTTCTCCGTGGGGTCCACCCTCTCCCTCCCCGCTCCCCAGTCTCTCCAGGGTGAGGCTCTCAGAAGCTTAGCTTACTCTTAAGGAATGCAAACCCAAGAGGGACCCATATATGCCGTTGCAATTTCTAAATTCTTCCATCAAACTTCCAGTTACGGTGCTGGTCAGGGTCTCGGCAGGAGATGGACGACACGCTCAAATTAGTAATGGGAGCTGAGTCAGGGTTAAAGGATTATTTGACAAGATGCAGGCAGGGGTAGGGAGATCGGGAGGGATGGTACCATCCACAGGGGCTCTACCGTTGCCCAGGGAACGCAGGGCGATAGAGGGAGGTGCTGTGGGCGTCCCGGCTTCACTAGCCTCCCTCTCTCCCGTCTTCCTCCAAAATTTGCCATGGTCCAGAGTCAATGTCCAGAAGCCAGGAAGGCAAGGGGAAGCCCCCTGGGTGCAGTTCACACAGGTCAGTCTCCCCCGGCCCAGAGCAGGGGGAGCGGGAAGGCGAAGGACAGACAGGGGACAAGCACACACACCGTTGTCCATTCGAATGCAGGAGACACGCCTGATCACAGCTGGACTTTCAAAAAGCTCCAGGACCCCGCGCCCACTTGCTTGGATCTGAGCTTGCATCTCCTCCACTGACTGGTTCTGTGCCCTCAGACTCCTCCCACCCCACTCCCCAGCCCCTCGTGTCTCTGCTGTAAGACAAGGGTGTTGAGTGGATCTAGTTATTCTCCAGGAGCCTTCCGGCTCTCACTTCCCTGAGTGTGAGTCTAGAACTCTGCCTGAGCATTGAGCCCTTTCCGTGGACGTTTAGGACGGGCGACAGCTGTCAGCTTCTCGGCAGCAGGGAAGCAGCCAACACTGAAGGCCCGTGGCAGGCTGTGAGTCTGTAGGGATATTTATGCACCTACTGCCCCTTCTGCTTGGCACCAAGCAGGTAAACAAAATAGCTTTGCCAAAATGGGACAATCCTTAATACCGGCCCCCTGCTGGTGCTCCGGGACAGCAGGTGGGATCCACACGCTGCTGAGCCTACAGTCAGTCTTACTGATTCACCGCTTTTGGACAAGGTGACTGGGTAAAGGTAAGGATAGGTAACAGATTCTCACCTAGTCCAGTGCCATTTTCTCCTCTCAGCCCTGCTCAGTCCCCGCCCTCTGAGTCAGAATAAAGACAGTTCAATTCCCGAGGAATGTTGCCAAGAACCCTCATTCCTCAACCAAAGGCTCACGCCTGAGGAATGTAATGCGTGGTCCACCTTGCCTTTGGGCCCCTGACAACCCAAACAGGAGGTGGTCGAGTACCCAAGTGACCCCATTGTGGTTTGGCCCTGCCCCTCCGAGGCCATAGGCTCTGAGCTCTCCTCTCTCATGAAACGAGCTGTTCCTTGGAAACCCCAGGACTTCTCCTTTACCTCTCCAGAGCAGAAGAGCTCTCAGCAGTGACCTTGAACCAAGAGCGTACAAAGCCCGAGGAATCATCTGACTTCAGAAGGGTACAGAACCCAGCTTCATGCCTGGAAGGAGTTGTAGTGGCGATCGTACATGCTTCCTCCGTGACTTACAAAAAAACAATCCCTCCCCACCACCCTTCCTGCAGACTTTTGGCTTCAGTCGATGGTGAGTTCACTTAAAGGCAAGAATTTTATTGTGCCTTTCCGTCTCCAGTGTTCTAGCTGTACTTTTATTAGATGTGTACCCATAACAAGGAGACGGGATGGGCCCTCCAGCTGAAGAAATTGATACTGAATAAGGCAACATGTCTTCCTAGCAAGACACTCTCAACCATGAACTAAGTCCCCAGCCATGCGAGGCATTGCAGAAGACTGAGTCACACCATGCTGGTCCTGTGCCAAGAGGACATACTCACCTACCCATCTTCCCAGGTATTAGAGCTAAGAAAGAAAAGACAGAAAGGTCTGAATTATTCTTCCTCTGTATTTGGTTGACTTTCATTCCTTATCTGAGTGTCCTGTACATTCTCAGCCTGAAATGCTTGGATTACAGAGACAAGAGCTGTCCTCTCATCTGTGGGTGTCCAAGGAGAAAGAGAAGGGGACGCCCCGCGTCGGTCGCGAACGGACGGGCCAAAAACCTTCACAAACTTCGTTGTATGTTACCTTCACAGTTACTAGGTCCATTTAAAGATGTGGACATGGAGACATTTCCTGGAGAAGGCGATCGATTTTTTTTCCAGGGTCACTGCTAAGCGGCAAAGCTGCTCTTTGAGCCCGCGCCACCCTCACTTGGGAGCCCTGGTTCCGTCCACCTCGACACACTACCTGGATGTGGATTTGGGGGAACTAAATCTGGATCTAACGGCTTTTGAGGTCCCAACATGGGGTCACGTGGGATGTTTCTGTTCCGTGGGCTATACCACATTGTCCACTCTCCCCGGTATGAGGGGGTCTGGCCAGGGTAAAGGAAGGACTTCCTAAGGGAAACAGTGGAGTGATGGGAAATGACCCAGCTGCTTAGTTCTCCGGGCCCGGCCCGCCCAGACTGCGCGGAACGGGGAAAGAAGCTTCAGGTGAGGCTGGAAAGGAACCAGGTCAAGGTCCCCAGGACAGGTGCGGTGGGATGATGGTCTGGACCCCTTAACCAGTGCTCACAGCCCCTCCCCTCCCCCCATACAGTGTCTCCTTGCCCTCCTAGGCTTCTCTGAGGCTAGTGAGCGAGGCCCAGTGGAAACCGCTGTATCAGAGAATGGCCGGCACAGCAGAAAATCAAAGAAGTGATCAAGTCCAGTTGGAGTTTCAAAGAAGGCTTTGGAACACACTGGAGGGAAACACAGGGTACGCAAGAGCCAAGCAGCACTTGGGTAAGGCCTCCGAGAGATTCCCTGTGCTGTTGGGGGTGGGCAGGGACCGAGTCAACATTCTGGGAACCAGGTCAGGGGTGTTTCCAAGGCTCCTTAAAGCAGTAGCTGGAGGCCTGTGGCCCCGGAGGGTCTCTGGTTGGGAGCAAAAGATGACTCAGCAGTGACTGGTGGGGACTGATGGCCAAGAACCTCTTGAGCAGGTTATGGCGGTGTCGGGGGAGGCCAGCCTGGAACATGATGCAGACGCGGCCGGCCAGCAGCTCCTGAAGCCACTCTGCTCTGCTAACCCTCCCCAGTCCCGGAAATTCCATGTGGCCCCAACTAAAAGGGGGCCGGGGTTGAAATGTCCTGGTAGAATGCAGTTGTAAGAAAACCAAGCTGAAGTTCTTGCATTTCTGACTTTGTAAACAGAGGCTCACAGCTTTTCTCTGAGTCAGGCATCTCTCCAGGACAGACCCCTGCCCCCCTCTTCCCATGCACAGAGTTTACAGCCTCGGCTCCTTACGCCGAACCCCCAGAGAACCGGCCCCGCAGGCGTCCCTGCCACCCAGGAAGATTCCCGTGCCTCGATGCATGCCGCACGCGGGGTCCGGAACCTCAGGCTTCAAGGTGCCTCCCCACAAGGGCAGCTGCTCTGGGGACAAGTCCATCGCAGCCCAGTCCATTAGCAGAGGAAAATGCTGCGGGGCGGGGGGTGGGGAGAGGCTGAACTAGAAAAGGACAATCTCCCCCGCCCGCTGCCTCTGGGAACACCGTATCTCAGGTCTGTTGGCCACCCAAGGTGCTGGGCTCTGCCAGACCAGATAACCATTCCGGTTTGACAGGCACCCACGGCCCCCTGGTATGTGCCTTTGGCCCACCTGATAGTTCTGTTTTCCTTCTCCTCTGGGATCCCCGGGCGGCTGCGCCCCTCCCCTTCCCCGGTCGTCTTCACCCCTGACTTACAGGCGCAGCAGATGTCCCCCCCAGCCCCGCCTTCCCAGAGGCCACCCTCCAAGAGGCAAGCAGCCCGATGCCCCGACGTCATATTGTTGTTTAAGCCTTTAAAACCCGAGAAGTACTCGCAGGGGGCAAAAGAGTTTGACATATCTCAGAGCACCCATTCTCTGCCCACACCCCCCCCCCAAATATGCATTTGTCTCTCCGCAGTGCTGTGGGAGCCCCTATTCTGCAGAAGGTCCTGTTCTGGGGAGTGGGCGGGGATGGGCATTTGCCACAAGAAAGATCCCCAAGATCTCTGCTCTTGGAGGACGCACATTCTAACCCGGAAGGGCAGGCACGCAGTGGGGCTGCTCAGATGCCCTTTCCGAGGACTCCCGGCCTGGCTGAAGGAGCCTGACTGGCTCGCAGCCCCCAGCCACGCTCCCTCCAAGGTCCTCTTCGGCTTTCCAGCTGAGGGCATACTCTTCTTGGGGAAGCCCCTGGCCAGTGCCTGAGCGAGGCGGCGGGCCAAGAGCCAAGCCATTTCCACCCACAGGGGATTTCTCCGACGGGCAGTCTCCACTCCAGAGCTCCTCGTGGGCTCCCGGAGACTTTGCAGGTTCACGTTCTCATGGCCCCTCCTATCCAAGCCTGCTTTACACCCCCCCTTTTTTTTTCTTTTATAGGCGTTACACCCCGATAAACCCTAACTCCATCTCCGCATCTGCTTCCCGGGGAGCCCACTCTATACACAAACCATGGTGACTGACAGGTGTTCCAGAAAGAGACAAGGATGCTAGGATAGCAGTGGACTTGGCAGAAGAGGACAACGTTAGCTGGAGGTCAAGTGCACCCACCTTCCCCGAGAAGGTGACATTGGAGCAGAGACAGGAAGGAGGAGGGAGCGTCAGCCATGGCCTGAGGACCAGGGAGAGGGCTCCAGGTGGTGTGGGTTGGGAGAGGCTGAGCAGGCGAGTGATGGGAAAGCCAATGGACAGGAGCCAGCAGGGCTCGTGGCCTCTTGAGTGTCACCAACGGGCCCTGGGGTTCTCCTTCCGGTGGTGTTGGACCATAGCTGTTCTGTCCTCAGCGTCGCCCCCCTGGACAAACCCAGGTGTGACGAAACAGTGAAACACACCAGTCACTGGTAATCGCATCACGACTCAGGGCGTATGAGCCAAAGTTGTCCCCGCAGTCAGGGCTGTGACCTACATGAGACGCGCCTGCGGCGGTGGCCGGTTCTGGCCGCTGGGAAAACCGAACTGGAATTGGAGAGACGGCAAACGGCGTTGCTCTGTGAGTACCTGCTCTGATTTGTTTTCAAAAGTGAATCACTCACAAACCTCAGGATGTTATTCATAGCAAGTCATTCGTTCCCCTCTTCACGAGTGACGGTGACGCACTCGCCTGTCACTTCTCCCTGGAGTAGAGCTGCCTCCCTGGAGAGGGGGTCGCAGGGTGGGGTTTTGGGGAACCACAAAGAGCCCCTCTCTCCACCTGGACACCTGGGTCTCAGCAGCCATCTCCAGAGAGCCTTTCCCAAAATCAGTGGTTCTCGACGAGAGGCGATTCTGTGCCCCAGGGAACATCTGGCCATGTCTGGGGACATTTTTGGTTTTTACAGTTTAGGGGGACATTCCTGGCAACTCATGGGAGAGGCCTGAGATTCTGCCAAACACCCTGCAGGGCACAGGGTGGCTTCCCGACACGGGGAATTGGGGCCCCGTATGTCAGCAGTGTGGAGGAGGGGGACCTCGGAGCAGGGGCTGTCCACATGGACCCGCCCCGACCAACGGTTTCAGCTTTGACCTGGGGGCACGTTAGACATGCAAATCCCCGGCCAGGGCCTCACCCCAGCCTTCCTAAATCTTCTTCCCCAACTATTTCCTGATTCCAGTGATCGCAGCGGGATGAACCACGGCATGAACCACGGGATGATTTCAGGCAGGTGCCCTTCCACGGAGAGCCTGCTGCAGAGCCTGAGACACACACAGCCAACGTGGAGTCTTGCTCTTGCAGGCACCGCGTCTGCCTGTTTGCACCGTCTTCCTTAACTGTCGGTAACACACCAACAAAGTTCCTTAAAAGAGAGACTCTAACCCTTAAGATGGCAGACTCTCCCCCACTAGCAGCCGTCCGGGCTGGCTGGTAGGGCCAGCTGGGGGGACAGACCCAGGCAAAGGGAGGAGGATGGGCGCGATGACCGCACCCGCCCCGCCTGCCCCAGGGAGGTCCTTTCCAGGCAAGGATTCCTATGATAATAACGTAGAATGTGGCAGAGGGCTGCATTTTAATTAATTTTAGTCCCTTTCAAGACCACAGTTATTATTATAAAAACACTGATAATACCAAACACATGTTGAAAATACACAGCAGGCTGCAGCCCGGGAGACCCGGGGACGTGCGAAGTCATATGTCATCTGGGGTGCTGAGAAATCAGCAGGCCCCTCCCCTGTGCTCTCCGACACCCCACACCCTGCTCGGTAGGCCTGCTCTCTCTTTGTCACCAGCAGGCCCCCTCCCGGCCCGGCCTCTGCCCTCTCCTCTTCCTCCCTGCAGAAACTGCTAGAAGCTGGGAGGGCGGGGAGGTGTCAGGCCCCCATAAATCCCTGTTTAATTATTTTATTGGGAAAGGTGGTTGGTGGAAGGAGGAAAGAAAAGGTGCATTCTCTTATTTTGGAAGAATGCGTCATTATCTGCCTCTGCGGAGAGGGGAGCAGCTCCCTGGGCTGCAGGCACTCCTGAATTATGATGTGAGATGCTCAGGCGCTGGGGGTCTCCCCTTCCCCACAGCAACCCCCCCTGCCGCCCGCCCACCCCGCCGGCTGAGGGGTGCCTGGGCACAGCCCCCTTTCAGGTAAGCACTGAAGAAGGGCCAAGAAGTGCAGTGCAGGGCAGCGTGGTCGAAGCAGGGTAGGGGCCTGGTCCCAAGGCGGCGGCACTGCCCCAGAAGAGGACCAGCCCGGAGAACGGTTGGATCCACTATCACTCCTGCCCAAACTGTTCTGTCCTGCCTCCTTGGCCCCTGGTCACTTCTGGTTCCCCGGTGTCCCTTGCCTGGGAAAGCATCTCGCGACCCCTGAGGAGGTTAGGAAGTTCCTTCGTAGCTAAAACAGGAGAGACACCTGCCCCGGTGGGGGGGTGCTCTGGGATTGACAAGTGAGTTTGCGAGTTTTCTATCCTCGGTCTTACTCAACGTCTCCTCTTCGTGCAGATGACGGAGCCGTACTGTTCACCCCATTTCATGGAGGTCAAGTGCCTTTTCCAAGGACACACAGTGGCTATAAGGCAAGGTCATGGGAGCAGGGGGCCAGGATGGCATAAGGCTCTTGCCCTCAGCAATCCACTGTGGTCCCCTACCCGCGAACGGATCTGCCCCAGGGGTGGGCACTCCCCACCCTCGGCCAGTAGCACCCTTTGAAGACACTCCCTCCAGCCTCCGGGCTCGTGCAGTTCCTTGCACAGAGAAGAGGATCTGGTCCTTGTGTCCCAGATAGTGGCCTCCATCATTTGGGTTCACAGCACACAGTTCAAGTCAACGGCTCCCACCCGCTCCTCCCCCAGCCCGAACTCGGGCTCCCCCACTGAGCCTGAGCGTCTGGCCCCTTGCTCCCCCCCCCCAACCCCTCTCCTGCAGGAATCCCTGCCATCACCACTCTCCCTCATCCAGGGAGCTGAAGGGCCAGCCAGGCCTCGACTCCATCACCCATGGAGAAACTAAAACCCATCTCTTTCCTGTTGGTGCTGAGCCTGACCTGCCGAACTTTCTTTTAAAGACCTGAGCGAGGATTTTCCTGAGAGCAGCCCCTTAAACAAGGTTTAAAAAAAAAAAAAATCAATAAAAACTAACACAGGTAGGCGCTATTGCCTGTTACACGATGAACACATTCAACCCTTGCGACAGCTCCATTAAGTAGGCCCTGTCTCGTGCCCATTGCTATGGATTAAGAAACCAAGGCATGAAGTGTTCAAGTATGTTGTTTGGAGGCCACATAACTGGCAAGTGGGGGGAATAAGATTAGAAAGAACCTCTCATGGGGAGGGCATTCGGGGAGAAGAGGGGTCATAGAGGAGTTTTCCAGGAATATTTCCAAGAAGATAAAATCACATTTTCATTCTTTTCAGTGTCCTGAGGTTGGGGGAACAAGGCAGAATCCCAAGAGACTGTTCTGCCACCCGCATTGTTGGTGTAAAACCGTCACGTGTCCCCTGGGCTTTCGTCCCACGGCTGTATGAGGATAATCAGGCCAGCTCATGTGAGCTGCTGTAACAGACACGCCCCGGATCTCAGTGGCTCAACACTGGAAACGTTCATTTCTCATTCTTGTCCCAGACAAAATGGATGAGCTTGGAAAGGAGCCTCCCAAGCAGGATTTCAAAGGCATCAGGGTGCCCAGCTCTTTTGATCTTGTTTTGTCACACTCTCGGGATCAGGGACAGGAAGGAGCAATCCCAGAAGCAGCATCGTGAGGACATTTCACAGGGCTGTGGAAAGGGAGTGCTTCAGAACTCCCCATACTCCATCATCCAGAAGCTAGTCACTGTTGGGCCAAACTAAGTACAGGGGGAAAAGGGGGCTGGGAGGAAGGCTGGTAAATGTTGACTTGCAGCGCACCTAGGAAGAGAACATGGGATGACCAGCATCTGGGGCTCTTTCCCATACTGGTGAATCCACTTCGGTATCTTCAGCTTGACCTCCGTCGCATGCTGCCAACGCTGGCTCTTAGTTTCTCTTTCAGTGTGATGCTCAGGATTAAACAGACTCCTCCAGACATGGCCTGGCCCAGTCCACGAGACCCTGTAGCATCACCTCTCTGGGTCTGGATACCATATGTCCATTAAAGCAGCCTACAACGATTTCAGCATTTTTAGCAACAGTCACACTGTTGGATCATATTAGGCTTGTGGTCAACTAAAACCTCCAGATCTCTTTCATGTGAACTGCTGCCAACGGAGGGCTCTCTAATCTACTTCTTGTGCTTCTGAATTTGAAACCACACAAAATTGAACAGCGATCGTTGAAAGTCTTCCATCTTGTTGGGTTTGGCTGAGCATTTGTGTCTACGGAGATTATCAGGGATGCTAAGGCTCCCATCCATCATCTGGGCTTCAATTCTAGCCTACGGTCATCTTTAGACTTTCTTGATCTTTCATCAGGTCACTGATAAAAATTCAGAGGCCAGCGGAAGCCTCAAGCGCAACTATGTTTGCAACGAGTTTTTGATCGATGCTTCGGGGTATGGTTGTTTAACTATCTGGGGATCTGCCTCACAAAACTGATATCCAGCTCACATTTACACTTTCAACCAGATGATGAAGTCAAATACAACTTCATTCATTTTGAGCTTGGTCTTTGAAAGCATGTAATGTACCCCAATGTATCATTCCTATTGAATTCAATATGCCATAAACCCTAGTTAATCCACAGTTGTAGTTTCTTATCTGAAGTCCACATGGGTTGTTATTAGGAGGATCCCAGTGGAATCTCAGGGTCCTGAATCCCACACCATCAAGAATACATTGAGACAACCAAGGCACATGGCCTTGAAACAGAAACTGATCCAACCAAGATGGCGCCACACGGCTGTTAGTCCCTCCCCTGAAATGCCCACATGTTTTCCAGCTTACAGCCTCCCATCCATCAACCCTCCTTTCTGCCCTTCCAGTTAGAAAGACAGGAAATAGGACTGCCAAGCATCATGTTGGGTAAATTACCTGAAGTCTTTCAGGTGTGACTCACGTCAACTGCGTGTTCATCACTTGCCCAGGGAAAGCCTCCTAGGGACTCCCATGACACTGCCCATCAAGGTCCACCTCCACCCAGTTCCCAAGGTCAAACTCAGGAAGGAGGGCTGGTCTGAATTAGTGAAAAACCCCGAGTACAAAAAGCTGCCAAAGATGGACGCTTGCAGGATTTCCAGTGGCGGAGTACCTCATCTACGAGGGTGTGGCCAAGAAGAGGTTCTGGAGATCTGATAAGAATCCTCCCTAATTAACACACTAATTGTTTCCAAGTAGATGTTTCTAAGGGCTTGAGAAGCTTGTTCCCTCAAGTAGATCCAAACCCTCCCTCTCTCCACCAAATATTGTTTCTATTATTAACTCCCTGGGCTATGCTTTTTATCATAGGATATCTAGAGGTAAACCTAAAACATGGTGAAATTATTCTGAATTCTTAATGAATGAAATCCCTGATAATTACTGTATGCGTGTGCGTGTGCGCGTGCATGTATATATAAATATAATAAATATTATATATATATATTTATATGTATATAAAATATATAAATAAAATTAAAATATATATATTAATCTGAGTTTTTAGGACCTTACTAGAAAGTGGGAGGAAACTGTCCAAATTAATTTTTCTTCAGACTAGAATCATGCATCTTTTGTTTATAGGTTTTTTGTTTATAGGTTTTTTTTTTTTAATTTACTTAAGTCATCTTTACACCCAATGTGGGACTTGAACTCAGAAGCCCGAGAGCAAGAGTCACCTGCTCCTTTGAGCCAGCCCAACCAGGCACCCCTTTAAAAAAAAAAAAATTATATATATATATATATATATATATATATATATATATATATGGTTTTTAAGACTAACATACTTAAGACTAACATAAGACTAACATATTTAAGACTAACATATTTAAGACTAACATATAAGAAAGATAGCTTTCTAGGTAGGAGTCAGGCACGGGCTGTGTCCTTTCATTTATTCCTTTAATCCTCCCAGCAAGAACAAATCAGCCCCAGTTACAGATGGAGACAGGAAGGCCGAAACAGATCATGCAGTGAGTAACACTTAGTTTCTACAAAGCCAGGAATCAAACTCAGGCTTCCCGACTTCAGCAAGACTTTCTTTTTCTAGGAGATACAGGCTCAGGGACGTAAGCCGACAGACTTTCCACGGGCCCATGGCAAAACACTCGAACCCTTCAAGTCAAGAAAAAATATTGGCTCCAGAATATAAAGGACTACAAAATCTACTTTTACCAAATATTCTTAAAAAAAAAAAAAAAGTCTCTTCAAAATAACCTTGTTAACTGGTCGATGGTAATTTAACTCAATTCTCTGATAGTTATTAATGAATATAATCAAGTTTAAAGCACAAGAATAGACCTCTATAAAAGTCTTCGTTCTGCTCCTCCATAAAATTATATTTAATGTGGGGTATGGGGACATTTTAAGACTTTTGATAAGGTGAAGGGCGGGGCCTCCAAAATAAGAAGCTTAGGGGTTGCTGAGATCTGAAAACATCCGTGGATTTGAGTCTCGCCTCGTAATCCCACTGCTACGCTACATTTCATGTCCAAGTTCATGTTTCTCGGTCCCTGAGAAATAAGCCTGTTGTTCCTCGTACTCTTTGCACTAACTTACTCAACAACTTCTATACGTTGGCTTAGGGGGTCCCCTCAAGTTGAACGCATAAAGCGATATTTCTTTTTAAATAGTTGCCAATACGCTAACACGACGGGTTTGAGCGAAGTCAGTTGCCTGGGAAGACAGTACTGTGAGCATAAGTGGTGTTTCACCACAACTGGGCAGGGACAGGATAACCAGGAATAGGTTTGCCCAGCTCAAAGGGACCATTGCTCCCCTAGGGGGCATTTTCCAGAAGAACCTGGAAGGGTCGATGGTACAGCAAGCTTGCCCTACTCCACTCCACCTACTTCCTGCACAGAAATCCCATGTGGTGTTGCCGGTCACAGGAGCCCCAGTTTTCCGGAGGTGGTGTCCAGGCCAAGCGTCCTGGGCACTGGCCTGGCGGTCAGGAGGCTCTCCGCCCTTCATGAGGCTTTCATCTCTGTCAGCAGCCAAAACAAAACAGGCAAAACCAATTTCTTGACTTAAAGAAAGTTCTAGAAACCCCAGCTGTAGGCACTGGTCAGGAGGTACAGGTGGGGATGAGGGCTGAGCTCCCCTGAGCCCTGCTAACCACCCCTTGAAACCAATACCAACAGCACCGGACATTTTTAGAGCACTTTTTTGGGCAGGTATGTTCAACCGCATAGCATCCGACGCACGTCACTGTTGTGCCACGCGGGGAACCTACATGAGGCAGAGTCCTCCACTGCAATCCGTAGGTAAGGCCCCCGGCAGTCAAGGGACTGTCCCAAAGCCACCCAGGGATGCTGGGGCAGAGCCTGCCCTTGACCAGGTCTCCGGACCCAAGGACAGCCCTTTCCTGACTCCCGCCGGTGGCTCTCCCACACTGCGGTCTGGGCTCCCAGGAGAGTCACCCCCTCCGCTCCTCTGCTCCAGGACACCGAAAAGCCCAGAGACCCTGGCCTGCTGGCAGAGGGCCGCGAGTTACCCAAGATCTTGACTCCAGAATAGTGTTTGTGTGTCTAAGACCTGGTAACTTGAACTATGCTTCTCATTTTTCCCCTTGAAAGTGGCCCAGGAGCCTGACTCATGCTCGCTGGGCTGGAAGGTGTGGCCACACCTCCCGCCGGCCGTCACTCATCCCCTCCACCACGGTCCTGGGCCCCCGGGCGGGCAGGCGGGCGGGCAGGCGGGCGGGCAGAGCGGCTTTCCGGCCACACCAAGCCCCGTTCTCTCCCCGCTTTAGGAGCTGGGCGTCCGTCCTGCCACGTGCACCTACACCGACGGCAGTCCCTCACGTGGGGCTGCCTGCAGCGTCTCCTGACCCCGGTGGCCTCTGCCCACCTCACGCTCCCAGCGCAGGTAAGTCTCCCAGACACCTGAGACCCACGCAGCCAAACCCACGACTCTGCCTGCGCGGACCACACTCGGGGCACCTGCCTCATCTTTCAAACCCTGTCCTGTCCACCGTGATGACCTCTGCCAGGCCCCTCCCAGGGGTCTCTTCCACAGGCATTTTATGTAGCCCTCCCCGAGAGCCCAGGACTGGTAGTCACCTAGGATACAGCCGATGTCTTCAAACAGCGCCTGGTCGAGGGGCTGAAATGGACAAGGAAACAATTTCTATTCAAATGAATTCGTATGAGGAGGGAAGCATAGGGCAAGCTGTAACCCAGGGGCAAAGAAATTTTAAACACCTACGACTCCAGGAAGGCTTCCTGGAGGAGGGAATGCTGGAGTGGAATCCTGACACACGGATCAAATTCTGTTTCCAATCAGGGCTCTGCTGGCTTTGCTTGGACCAGCCCAAGTGGGTGGTCACTAAGTTCATGCCAGTAGGTGGGGCTCCCGGGAATATTCCCAGGGTCTCCAGGGACCCTCTCCCCCATTGGTAGCTGGTCTGGCCTTTCCTCGGGGTTAGCCTCTGGGTCTCCCTCGAACCAGGAAGCCAAGGCAAGCGGGGAGGTCCCTGAGGACAGCTGTCCCCGTGAAGCCATGAGGTGTGCTGGCTGGAAGGAAGAACCCCAGAAACAGGCTCCTTGGGACTGAGGCCTCTGGGGACTGAGCGCGTGGGGACCAGCAGAGAAACCACGGGCTTGGCTCTCCAGGCCCCTGGAGAGCAAGATGCCGACTTGGCTTGCTGCCTTCCCAGATGAGGAGACACAGCGCAGACCTCAAGGCCGGTGCTGTTATTCCAGACGCCGAGCTTCTCCTCGTAGTCACGGTGAGGCTCGGCCGTGCCCAGAGACGGTGTCTGCACACAGCAAAGAGGGCCACCTCCCAGCTGGCCACCAGGAGCATAAGACAAGCAGCTTTGAGTTTGATTTCAAGCCCATCCTGCGACCGACTCCAGGCCAAGGCAGTCCCTCGGTCCCAAAGGGGAGGCAAACACAGCTTGGCCGGCAGGCTCCAACAGCATTCCAGGGAAGGGCGTTTGAGAGGCAGGTCCATGGTGACCACAAGGGAGTGGGTGGGGGAGTGCAAAGCATAAGGTGACTTTGGGGGAGGGCAGAGGACCTAGGACAAGTGACTACTCACTTGTTAGCTGGGCCAGGTGCTTGGCTGGAGGCTCTGTCTACCTTAGATCATCTGAGTTGTGCTGAAAAGCATGATGTGTCCCATGTTAACAGATGAAGGAACGGAGGCTCACAGAGGCTAAGTAACTTGCCAGAGGTCCACCAGCCCAAGGGACAGCTCTCACGTCTCAGCCTGGCTCAGGGGCCACCAGCCCCCTGACTCAAAAGGTAGCTTTTCCAATCATCCTAGTGTCAGGGAATGGGAGAAGGACAGGAAGTGGGCGACCGAGAGCTGGGGCAAGGCTCAGGAACGCAATCATCCGGGCCCAGCCTGGGGAACGGCAGGTGCCATGCTCGGAGGGAAGGAGGGTGACGGGGAGCCCGTGACCGGAAGGGAGCCGCACCTGCAGAGTGGGCTCCCCCAGCTTGTCCATCCTGTGTACCCCCAGGCACCCGCTCGCAGTGTCAGCTCCCCCGCCCTTCCCCTGACCCAGCCAGGACCTCCCAGGGGACCAGGGAAGCTTTTGGCCTCCGGTCCTTTGTCCCATATCCTGCCAGCTCCACGGAGCCAGGCAGCCACCTCTCCGCCACCCTCAGAGGTGGCTGGGAACACCGGTGCCTGGCTCAGGGAGGCTCCTGGAAGCCGTAGGCACGGATCAGTGCACTCAGCCATCGGATTAAAGGGGCTCAGAGCGAGGGCAGCCTGCAAGGTTGGGCCCGCCGGGTGGCTCTGGAGCGAGGCCAGGCGGCCCTTCCCTCCTCGGCCCAGCCAGTGGGATACTGGGCAGCCCGAACAACCTGGGGGCAGAGAACAGGGCAATGATGTGGCCTCAGCTCTTCCTTCCAGCTGCCACAAACGGCAGAGCCCTTGGGGTCCGGAGGTGGCCTTTCCTGGAGAAAGGAAAGCTCTGTGTGGTCAGAGTCCCTGTGGAGGGGTGCGGGCCTGCGCCGTGGACCGTGTTCCACCAGGGTCTTGTTTAGAGTGATTCACTTGGACAGAGACCTGACACTGTGTCCTACAGGAAATCACAGGCCACGAGCCAGAAAGAAACCAGGTCAAGCTTCATGGAATCAGGCCACCAGGAAGGAAAGGCAAAGAGCCCACTGTTTGCGGAGTGTCTTCTCCATGCCGGCCATACCCAGCACACACGGGGCATCACCCTTCCTGGGAGGTCAGGCCTTTGCCCCATTTCACAGGCTGGGCCAAGACAGTCAGCGATCTGGTGGCAGTTACAGGAGTGGCAGGTGGCCCACCTCGGATGCAAACCCAGGTGCTCCTCACCCCAAAGTCCGACCTCCATCTGACTTTGTCATACGGAAGACCGCCTCTGGGCTTTGCCACCACCCCTCCCTGGGGCACCGCAGCAAGATGGCGTGGAAATCCCGGAGGGCACCCTGACTCTACGAGGCAGCGGGGTGTCGGGGTCGAGAGCACGAGACGGAGTTCAAAGCCAGGCCCTGCCTTTACAAGCCGTGGGCTTTTGGGCAGATGTCTTCACGTCGCTGGGGTGTCGGCTCCTCTTGCGAAGGACAGGGCTATGGCTGTTCTGTCCTCCGAGCTTGCCTGTGAGGAGGAAATGGAGGGCTTGGGGTAGAACGTTGAGGCCAGTGCTTGCACACTGTACATGTTCCATGAATGTGAGCTCACGGTCCTACTGGTAAAGTCAACATCAACCCGCATCTCAAAGACCTAGCTGCTGTCACCACACCTTCCCTTACCAAACCCCTCCCCTCGAAACCCCAAACAAGCTGCAGGTTTTCGGGCAGGTTGCTGATGGCTCGGGGCAGTCCCACAGTGGGGCTGAGACCAGCCGGGGAGGAGGCGGGGGACTGAAAATAAACACGCGCCAGCAGACCACACACTTCATCTCCCGCCCCTCCCTCTGCGGACGGGAGGAGAGAATGCCGAGTTCTCCATCCACGTCGAGTCAAGGCAAACGTACTTCTTCTTCGAGGGAGAGGAGGCCGCGGGAAATCGAAGTCGAGTGCCATGAAGGACCACCCCGGACGTCACCTCGTCTCAGGGACAGCCTCACCTGGCCGCCCCCAGAGCTGGGAAGGAGCCAGGAGCTGGGAGGATTGGGGACCCTCACAGGCTGCGAAGCCAGAGGTGGACCCATGAGCCCACAGAGGGGTCCCACGTGCAAAGACACACACACACACACACACACACACACACACACACATTCCAGCTATTTTGAAACTCTGTGGCCCTTGGCCTCTGAGGGAATCACAACGCAACTCAACCTGCACCTTCCCAAAACACTGGACACGGATGCATGGCCTGGGGAACTCTGAAAGGAACAGAGACAGACACAGAGACCCCCATGAAGTCCCCAGAGATGGGGCCTTCCCGGACCAAGCCCAGACCATGCACAGGTATTAGAGGTCTACTTTATTTTGAAAGATGACAACACGCCCCACGCCCCTCGCCTTGCTCACTGGTGTGTCCCAGTCCCTGACTTCAGTCCACTGGCCCTGCAAGGGACCTCGGTCAGGAGCCCCAAGGGCCCCTGGCTGCAGCCATTGCTTCCAGTCGTCCTCAGACGCCCCTGACCCAGCGGTCTCTGAGCCCCCCCGAGGCCGCCTCCAGGCAGCACGCTCAGCTCGGCGGCTTCCCCTGGAGCTCACAAGAATTAATTTACTCCCGATTCTCAAGGCTCACCTCCTTCCGGGTGTTTCCACCCTTCACGGCTCCCCACAGCACAGCAAATAATACCCCATTTTATACGGAAAACACTAAAATGGGATCACACCTTTTAAAAGATATTTCCACCTCACAGACTGCAATCAGACTTCTTTCTCCTGCCCTCTGCAATCACCGCCCTGGCCCCCTCCACACACACACACACACACACGCACACACACGCACGCACGCACACGCACACACGCACGCACACACACCCGTTCTGCTACCAGACTTCCCTAAGCCCGTTTAATTGAAAAGGCATGATTTAGGCTAATTGACAGCAGATGGGTTCGGCTGCAAAACGCGGAGAAGCATTTGTTGAACATGATTTACAGCAACGAGGCAAAACTTTCTCCTTTTTATATCGTTCTTCGGGCTCCACGGCCAAAACAGCTCAGCAGAAATGAGAGGAGAAAAAAAAGTAATTAGTGTTTAATTTTTTAACAATTTTTAACTCCCCTTTTAATTGCTTTACATAAACCTGTCCTAGAATTTTACAGCCTTCAAATCTCTGTCTAAGTCTGGTCCTTGTTTCTGGTTTTAATTACAGGGAGGCTTGTCTGGCACGTTAAATTAGAAGAAAAACACACACACACAATTTCAGAAATATTTTGCTGTTGGACTCCCGACCGAACATCTAATATTTCAGCGTGCGAATGGGAAGGCTCTGGTGGAAGCAAAAGTGGGCCAAGGGCTCCCACAGCGTGACTGCGTCAACCCCCAAACGGTCCCTCAGGTTATTAGCAGAGAAAGAGCGGTCACGAGACAGCGTCCGGTGGCACCCGGTGGCCCGGGCTCCGTACGGCTGCTTTGAAAACAGCCGGCTTTCCCAGAAGAGCGGGGCGTGTTGTAGACCTTTGCAGGCCTTCGGTCCGACTTCAGGTTCTTGCTTCCAAGCCAGGCCATCAGACCTCGTGCTCCCGTCTCTGCAGTCCCTTTCTCGGCAGGACGGAAACCAGAGAGCAGCGTGTGGAGCAGACAAAGGAGGGGCAGGGGGTGACAGGTCTCCATAGTGCAGGGTTAATGGGACAGAAGGGTCCGGGGTGGCGGCGGAGAGATGCAGGCTGTGTCCAGACCAGGAGGCTGCATCCGGGGGCATCCTTTGCAGAGACCATCCAAGCTAAGTCCTACCTGCCCTGAGCACTGGACCTTCTGCAGCCTCCAACGTGGTAGCCCCCAGCCTCCACGTGGCTACTTAAATTGAAACGGAGGAACGTGAGATCCGATGGACAGTTCCCTCCTTTAGCTGCGCTGACCACATCCTGACTGCTCCGTAGGCTCCTAGTGAACACACGGTACCGTCTAAGTATGGGGCTTCTGTTGGACAGGGTCGCTCTGCTCCAGGTTCTTCCTATGGGAAACATGGTCTTGGGGCGAGGCCGCCTGGGTGTCCCCCCCCCCTCCCCGGGGAGGTGGTGAGACACGCAGGGTCGGGGGCCTCACCAAGACTTGGAAACGGCGACACAATGAGCCCCCAGGTGATGTGAGCACACGTTCGAGGTCCCATCCCTGAAGCACCGTGGCTGGCTGGGACTTGGAGCACGGTAATGGCCCGTGGATTCCCTTCAAGGTGCGCGCAGCGGTGGGGGAGAGCGTGCCGATGCGGATACGGGCTCAGGGCTGCGGTGCCGTCCTTGGGACAAAGACCCCTCAGGGCTGAGGCTCCCCGGCTTGTGTTCATTAGCGCCGAGGCCGCAGACCCCCTTGGCAGACCCTGCCCGAGCCTGCCCTGGGCTCCTCCAGGACTCCCGCTGGGAGGCGGAGGGCTGCCTGGCGCCGCTGGGCGGGCAGCTCTGGGGATGGAGCCGGGCCAACGCCGGCTCCCCACACACGGTCATTACCTCCCGAAAACCCGGGAGTTATTACAATTAAAACACGTTGCAGGGGGGAGTGGGGGCTGGAGGAGGTCCCTTTAGGAAGGAACACTGGGATTAAAAGAAATTAGAGCTGTTGTCATGACGACGCCGCCAGGCCGGGCCTACCCTGTGATTATGTCAGTGGGAGGGGATGGAGGCAGATGGGGCTGGGACAGGGGTGCTGGGCCGTCGGACCCAGCTGCGCGGGCAAGAGCTAGGCTTTTTCCCTCAAAATGGGGTGCAGCGGCCTGGGAAATTGGATTCCTGCTGGCTCTCGAATTCTCTGGAACTGCTGCTTATCCCGGGGAGCTCTGTGCTCCAGGACGCTCCCTCCCGACCCAGGCCTCTGCCATCCCTTTCTGTCTGAACTAGGAACCTCCCAAGAGGGCCCCTGCTCTTTTGGCCGAGGAGGTGGAGTGGCTTGGCCTGGTTTCCTATCAGCTCCGCGCAGCGCTGGCGCTTAGGAGACCCACGGGAAGCCAACCATCCCTCCTGCAGGCGGCTGGGGCAGGGGCTGGGGGGCGGGGGTGGGGGACAGTCTTCAGCAAGAAGCACACGTGTACAAGGTAGGCAGAGTGCAGGAAACCAGGAGCGGACGTGTTCTGGAAGGGGACCCGTGATAATGAGCAAGATGGAAATCTGCCTGGGACCCCTCCAGGCCCCAGCAGAGGATTAGGGTCCCTACAGAATGGGGATCCTCATTTGGCAGAGCTACAGCGACTGCAAAGAGAAAACAGTAATTAGCTCTCTATCTCTCTGCTCGCCGTCCCCCCTCCCCCCACCAGCAGGTCTGGCCCAACAGGCAAGGAGGACCTGTTCTGGAAGCCCCTGGGGGAGCAGAAGGGGAACGGCTGGATGGAACCAGGGGGTTGAGGCGGGGGAGGGGTGTAGGCTCCTCGCATGAAGGGGGGCTCCCAGCAAATTCTCACTTTGCCAATCCTGGCTCCTCTGGTACCACCTTCAAGGGCTCATGGGCTGGACGCACAGGAAGGGGGTACACGCCGGACAGGAGGGAGGAGGTTCAGGCGTCCAGAGGGCGGAAGGTTCACTGAGCCCCAGGCTCGTCCTTGGTCCTCCTTAGAACCCCAGGCTGGAGAGCCTTGAGCTTCTGGATCCTTCCTCCTCCTGGCTTTGGCCCTCCATGCTTTGCCTTTTGAAAGCTCATCATTTCCAGATTTCCAATACCCAGAGCCACTGCCCATCATTCTAGACCTTCAGAGTTTCCCCGTTTATATTTGCAAGACCTGAAGTGTCCCTGGAAAACACACACGTGTTGTAGAATTAGGTCTAAGTGCAAAGCTCTGCTTCAGCCACTGAGTTTGTGTGTGACCTTGGGCAACTCACTGGACAGGTCTATCTCAAGTTCCTTCTCTGTACAAACCCATCTAACATGCAGTGTCATCTTGGGGTTTGGGACTCCCAGTTTTAAAATAGGGACATTCCGGGCCACCTGGGTGGCTCAGTTGGTTAATACTGCCTTTGGCTCAGATCATGATGATTGAATCCGGGATTGAATCCCGCATTGAGCTCCCTGCTCAGGGGAGTCCGCTTCTCCATCTGACCCTCCCCTTCTCCTGCTCTCTCTCTTTCTCAAATAAATAAAATCTTAAAAAAAAGAAAAAAATAGGGACATTCCCTAGCAAACCAGGACATGTTGGTCACCCTTCCGGGCACAACACAAGCATCTTGGGGGGCCAGCTATTGCCATATACGAATGGGCTTCCCTCCTTTGTAAAATCCTTTCCACATTATATAGGTACACAGAAGTATCTGTATACATGCATACACACATGTGTGCACCTATATGTGTATGGATTTTCCGAAGACATACACTGAGAGGTAATTATTCACATTTCAGCAAGAATCCGCACTTGGCAAAATGACCGAATGTGACGATCCTCTCTACAAGGCTCAGGTTAGGGAACCCGACACATTATGGAAGGAAAAATCCAGGGAGACTGAGCTGACAGACAGGAAAGCCACGGGAAATCCGTGCGCTTCGGAGATCCTCTCACATCCAGGGAAACCCCAGAACTTCTAGAAGACTCTTGCTTGTTCTAGCGGGAAGCGGAGACTGCCTCCTGCGCTGGCCCCACTATGCCTCCATGGGAGTCTGAGGGTTGTAAAGGCTTCGCGGTCGCAAAGGCTACTGTCCAGCCCAACAGGACAGAATGGGCATTCTGCGTCTGCCCTCTGTGACCCACACAGGCAGCGCTGTTCCATGTACTTTCCTGTCCTCCCTCAGTTCAGAGTTCACGGACTGGCCGAGGCTCCTTTCTGCAGCTCCGAAGCGACTTCGGGTGGCGAGCTCCCATGCAAATTGAAACACTCACATCAGTGAGGGGGTTTCAGAAGCAATGACTCCCGCTGGGCCCACGGAAGGGCAGTCCTGGGCACTGAGGGCCCCCAGCTCCACCACTCCCAGCACCCCTGCAAACCTGAGCTGAGAGAGGGCAGGGGCAGTGAGGAGGGGTTGGGGCATGCGAAGATTCCTGTGTCTCTGCCCCCTCCCCTCCACCTGCTGCTTCCAGGGACAACCTGAGCCACCATCCGTGTAATACACGGCACTCACTCCCCCCCTAAATCATGAGGGGAAAGGGCCCAGCTGAAAACACATCCTGTCTTCCTTCAAGGTGAGGTGACAGTGGGGCCAGGCCCAGCAAGGGGGGAGGATATGGGAAGGCGTTGAAAAGGAGCACTCTCTTTCTCTCCCCTGTGGAGAGACCAGAGTCCTCTCCGGTAGGTAATGAAAAGGACGCAGACTGCCTCTGTGTCCCCGAGGAAGGGCAGGCTCCCCAAGACTATAAGGCTAGAGAGCCCCAGGACCCAGAGCCCCCTCACCCCTGCAGAGACAGAGGCTGCATCCCAGGGAGCGCATGGTGACTACTTAGCCTGTCCGGACACCCAGCATGGCTGGGAGGGGGCTAGCCGTGATGCTGGCTCTTCCTACTTCTTAGCTGGTTGTTTGGGGGCGGGGGGGGGGCTCACCACTTTCAAGCCTGGGGCTCAGTCCTGCTAGGAAGAGAATGTTGAGCTAAAGGATGCTGACATGCCCCCCCAAACCCCACCTCCATCCCTGCCTGTTTCTGCTACTTACTGCATTTACTATACTACTTGGGAGTCTCTCTTTCCCTCTCCCCAACCTTTGACCTCTTAGAAGACTAGGCTTTCTGTGTGTCCCTTTGTATCCCACACACACAGGAAGCACTAAATAAATGCTTACTGAAACAGACTCTTTTTTCTTTTTTAAAAGATTTTATTTATTCATTTGACAGAGATACAAGAAGGCAGAGAGGCAGGCAGAGAGAGAAGGGGGAAGCAGGCTCCCTGCTGAGCAGAGAGCCCAATGCGGGGCTCAATCCAAGGACCCTGGGATCATGACCTGAGCCAAAGGCAGAGGCTTTAACCCACTGAGCCACCCAGGCGCCCCTAGACTCTTTTTTTTTTTTTTTTTAAGATTTTATTGTTTTGTCAGAGAGAGAGGGAGCACAAGCAGGCGAAGGAGAAACAGGCTCCCCGCTGAGCAGGGAGCCTGATGTGGGGCTCCATCCCAGGAAGGCAGACCCTTAACCCACGAAGCCACCCAGGCGTCCTGAGAAACAGATTCTTTAAAGCCTTACAACCACGCTTGTCCAAGGGGCGCAGGATCTGGAGGACAGCAGACCCAATCCCCAGGAATCCCGGCAGGGTATCCTAACCTCTCCCTCCCTCTCCCCTCTCCTTCGCCACACATTTCCCCCAAAGGAGGCTGGGAACTGGCCCACTGCTCTGCCTCACATAATTTAACAATAACAAAAAGGAAAAAAAAAATGCAAACAAGCCCTCGAGGAGAAAAGGTAGCAAAGAGGAAAACACAGAAACCCGGGAGATGAGGAACACAATGTGCACTGTGTACACACAACTGCAAGTTAGCATATCCCAGAGCCCCCTGGACAGAAACCAAACAGGAAATCTAGAATCATTACCAAATGCACTTCCCTGATTTGCCCTGCCCTCGGCCCCTGGGGGCAGGCCAAGGGACCTCAGGCCCTGCTCACCCGGGCTAGAAGCCTCGCCGGAGGGCGGGACTTTGATGGACTGATGGGTATTTCCTCCCCTCCCTCTTCCCTCCTGACCTCTCCGTAGGGTAGGGTTTCTCCGGGGATGGTTGACGGGATGGGACGGAAGCCTCTAGCTGCTGCCACCTCCCAGGAGCAGCAGGGCTCAGAGCCTTTCCACGGAGGCCCCCCATGGTGTGGGAGTGGCAGGTGGCCAGCAGCTGGCCGCCCTCACCCCACTCCACGGAGAGCTGTATGATGGCCTCGGCTTCGGGATCAAGACCTCCTGCTCTTAAGAAAACAGATCAGAAATTTTGGCATCCAAATAAAATACGGGGAGAGGAAGCAAGTAACCCTTCGAGCAAAAGGCAGGCCACGAGGTAGAAGTAAAAAGCCTGAGCAGAACCCTGAGCTGCCGTGATCACAAGTTCAGGTTCATCCTCTCCGGGGCTATTGTTCTTGCTTGGAAGTACCATCAAAGACTGCACCCGGGCCCTGGCTGCCTCGCCAATCCGTCAAAAGTCAGCCGACCTCGCGTGTGAAAGGCCAGATAGGAAATATTTTCAGCTTCAGGGCCAGGGGGATCCCTGTCACAAACTCTGCCACTGTCCCACGAAAGCAGAAACCACACGGAAATAAGGGGCGTGACTGCGTCCCAATAAAGCTTTATTTACAGGGGCACCTGGCTGGCTCGGTAGGTAGAGTGTGCGACTCTCCATCTCATGGCTGTGAATTCAAGCCCCGTGTTGGGTGTAGAGATCGCTTAAAAACAAAATCATTTAAAAAAAAACTTTATTTATAAAAATGGGCAGCTGGCCAGCTTTGGCCCACAAGCTACAGTTTTCCTACACGTTGGCACAGTTCATGAAGACCATGGAATGATACGATGGCCGAAGACTACGGGCTTTGAAGTCAGGCAGCCCTAGTTCAGGTCTCTGTCCGAGGCTTACTGGCTGCGTCACCTTGGGCCAGTCACTTACTCAAGCCCCACGTCCCACCTTTAGCGAGTCATCATGCCCGTGTCACCGGGTGAGAGTGAGGACGGAACCGAACCGGCTAAAGCATTAGCCACTCCGTAGATGCTCCTTGTTCTCATCTGGAGGGGAATTAAGGGGCATCCTCGGGCAGGCGCGGCTGTGAGTCTTCCGCTGCTGTTGGAAGAGCATCTGTACCCCTGGCGATGATGGTCCTCGGCATCTTTCCACGCAAAAACTCGTTTCCTAAAATTCAGTATTCGCCGGATTCACTTCAGGACGCTAAGTCAGTTGGTTGCTCGTAAGAACTGACTGCGGAGCTTTTAAATCTGTTAAGCCGGAATCTCTGGGGGTGAGACCCTCAGGGATCGAGTCTGCCGTTCTCCAGAGGATTCCACGGGGCTGCACAGACGGGAAGAACAAGGGAGAGCGTGTCCTCTCCTTTCTTTCTTCTGCTCCCGGTGGCGGTCCGTGCCCCAGCAGCATTAGCATCACCGGGGAGCTCGTGAGAAAGGCAGGTTCTCAGGTCCCACCCCGGACCTGCCGGATGGGGCTCCCGGCTTCGACACAATCTCCAGGGGGCTCCTGCGTACGTCCGACGGGAGGAAGATCAGTCTAGTCTACAGATGCCTGACCGAACTTGGCTCTTCCTCAGAATCCCCTGCAATGCTTAAAAAAAAAAAAAAAAAAAAAAAAAATTCACCATCTCACTGAATCGAAATCACTGTGGGTGGCCCGGGATGGGTACTTTGTTCCAGCGTTGTATTTGCAAATGTTCAAATGTAGAGGAATGTTGTACCCACACACGCACCACCCAGATTCTAGGATTCTCCAGCTTTTGCTGTGTTTGCTTCCTCACATACCTGTGCACGGATCTACCCATCAACCATCTCGCTGTTTCAATGCATGTCAAGGTCCACTGCAGACATCCGGACCCTTCATCCCTAAACACTGTGGTATGCATATCATTAATTTCTAACAAGGTCTCCAATTGGTGCAGCCATTCATCTAGTGAGAGTCTTTTTTTTTTTCTGTCCAGAAGAAATGGTACTCAAGACTTGGTTAAAAAAAAAAAAAAGCAGTCCTCTCCCTCCAATGCTTAAAAAAGGGATGCCCTGGGCTTTCTGGTGTTGTCACTTTCAGGATTAGGGGAACGTCTGGTGTTTGGCCTCATTCCACATTGCTCGTGAACCCCACCTCCTCTTTCCCTTGGTAGGACCTGGAGACAATGGCCACGCACTGCTATCTCCCTGCATGTCTTGTATTTAACACTGTCATTAACTGTGTTCATGTTCCCCAGACCTTCCCTGGTGTGTCTCCTCCTGGCAAACCCTCCAGGTCTTCTGCATCCTGTCTGTGGAGCCTAACCGTGAGCCTGCCATTACAAATGTCCAATACTGTAGTCAAGAACGTTGGCCATAATGTCACCTTTCCCTCTGGTTTTCCCATATCTTCTCCTTGTTTTTGCTTCATTTTGTTTTTGACCATGACCATGACTGCGGAATATAAAGTCCCCAGCTCTGTCATTCGGGGCTGCCGTGAACCCAGAAATGAATCAGATATTTTTCTGACCACTTTAACCCAGAAACCAGGCAGAACCATTCATTCTGGCCAACGACCAGAGCCCGTCAGTCCATTACTGCTCCCAGCAGCTTTTTAGGAATGTTCCAGAATCCCTGAGTTGGGTCTGCCTGGTTCTAACTAAACTTCTGCTCCTCCCCAAGGCTCGCGGATAGTCACCAGAACCCTTGAGATAAATTAATGAGAGTTATTGCCCCTAAATAATTGCCCGATGACTTCCAGATTATTCTTCCACAATCTAGGAGAAGTCTGAGCACACACCCCCAAGCTGCTCTGTGTCAGAGATAACTGGGTCACACATAAGGTCACGCTTCATTCAGCATTTCCACCTACAAACATAAAAGGGTGAATGGGCTCTCTCACCCCCTGCCCCTTGCCCACTTCTTTTTCCAGACCACCCACTCTCTGTTTGCACTGGTCCTCCAACCTTGAAACCCGACACCCTCCTCTGTAGGAACCACCCATGCTTAAACAAATAAATACCCCAGAGCTACCCACTCCCCCAAGGTATTCAAATAAATGTCCCAGGAAGGAGTGTGGGGGAAGGAGGAAGGCCATTCTGGGCCTTCTCTGCTGGGTGCCTGCCTCCAGGCATCCCTGGGCCCGGGAATCTTTGCATATATTGGACTGGTGGTTCTGTGCAAGGCTCATCACGTGACCCACCAGACTGGAGAGGGACTCCATGGGCTAAGAGGTTCTGTAAGTCACCTCCGGGGAGGTTTGGCTGCTGGAGCTCAGGGGAAGGGAGGCAGGGACCGTGGGCAGGGCTCCGTCAAAGGGGAAGACCTCCAAAGCCTGGGGGGAGCCCTCCCTGAGCTCCTCCTTACTCAGCCCTCAGCGTTGAAATCCCTCCAACTGGGGATGGAGTGTTAGGTGCCATTCGGAGAGCGGATGGATGGGTGAGTGGGGAGGAACAGGGACCAGTTCTCTGTGACTCCGAAACACTGAGCTATAGCCCCGAGACCAGCCGGCAGTGAGGAGGCGAGGGGTGCAGGGAAACAGGATGACCCGCCCAAGCAAAAACCTCCTTGTCTCTGACTCCATGCAGAAAACCACCAAGAGTCTTTGGTTTCACGGAATGTGGACGGCTAGGAATAAAGTCTCAGCTTTGTCACGGGTCGGTTGGTCAACGGAGTCACTAATGAAAAGGATTTTCAAGCGTATCTGGGAAATAAGTAGGGGGGAGACAACGGCTGCTTTAAGAGACTCTCAGATAGTTGCAGACCTCCCCCTACCCCTCACCCCCACACTGCCCCCCACCCCCAGGAAGGGAAGAGGAGAGACGTCCTGTCCTCAGAAGTTGGCCAAGGAGGTTTTACGGATGGTCCAGGAGAGTGTGGACGAGACCTCCCTAGGAAGCTGGCCGAGAGCCACTGGTGCGTAAGGAAGAGGACGGGGAGAAGGAGGGAGAAGGAGCCTACGTTTCAAAAATAAACACAAACCCCAAAATAAACACTGTTAATGGAAGTGACTAATCAAGGGTGTGCTGAACTTGGTGGTTCTTGATAAGATACAGGTGGAAATGCACTCGGAAAAACTAACAGATTTTTTTTCCCCCTTCGGTAAACAAAGCGAGGGCGAAGGTGTGGGGGACTGGGGTTGGCGCACAGTTCCACCGCGCAGCAGGGATTTAAAACACAGCTTCTCAAGGCCAACGCCACCGATATTTGGGGCTGGATAATACTTTGTAGTCGGGGGAGGGGCTGTCCCGTTCATCGTAAGATTTTTAGAAGTTCTCCCGGCTTCTACACACATCTGAGCTCACTGTAGGGGCTTAGAGGGCCAGACAGCTGGCCAGGTGATGAGAACATAGGACCTCATGCATTTGAACGTCTGCTGGACGTTAATGGCTGTGCGCTCCCAGGACCTCACCAGGAAGCCAACCGCTGGTCCCCAGACCAACATGATCAGGGTCTTGTCGATGAGGAAACCCAACAGATGAAGTCCCAGAGCACACAGCTTCCAAAGTTTTGGAAAAACAATTGCCATGGCCTCACAGTTGCCTCGGCAGGGAAGGGGAAGGACTATGACCCATTTCCAAGAAGAATTCTCTAGACAAGTCACACCAGGATGCCACTTGGAGTCCACGGGGTAGACCCGCCTGCCTCGTGGGGCTCCAGAGCGAGCCACAGGTAGGACCAACGAGAGTCACTTCTCAGACACCAAGTTTCTCTTGCAAGGCAAAGACTAAGGAGAATGCAGGGTGATTGCGGAATGGTTTTTAAAGACACTGTTTTCAGAGACCCCCTTGGCCACCTCACCACTTCCAGTTTCCAGAGTCTGCAGTGACCTAATCTGTAGTCAGCTGTCCCTTTGCAGGGGAGGCGGGGTAAGAAGGATTCACCAAGGTCTGAAAGCAAAACGCCAACCGCTTCATTGGCCATCTTTGCTGGCGAGCACCTCCACGATGCTCTGGGACCCCCCTGAACCCAGGCGGCCCACATTCCCAGAAGAGAATCTCACCACTCGCGATCCTGCGCCCAGGCAGCCTGGCCTGCTATGTCATGAGTCCCATTCCGCAATGCGACAGAAGGGGACATTTACCACGGGGGAGGGGGGTGGTTTCTGTCGCTTGGATGCACGGAATGAAAACCACTGCCTGCCTGTCTTACCTGGACAAGTAGAAACTTTGAGATGCTTCTACCTGGCCTCCCTAAGCTCTGTCTGGAGTCGGACTGCTGGGCTGGAGGAGAAGAATGATGGGCCACGCGAGACGGAGGAAGGGGAGAAGCCTACAGGGCCCGTCCGCAGGCGCTAAGTCCCGGCCTCTCTCTCTCTCTGCCTCCCCACTCTCCACCCCCTATTCTGGAAACACCGCAGAATCATCTTCCCCGCCGGCCTGCTGCTTCCCTCCTCAGCAATCTGCTTTTCACAAAAGAAAGAAAGAAAGAAAGAAAGAAGGAAAGAAAGAAAGAAAGAAAGAAAGAAAGAAAGAAAGAAAGAAAGAAAGAAAGAAAGAAAGAAAGAAAGAAAGAAAGAGTGTTCTAAATAGAGCGGAACTGAGAATGGGGAGACAGCCCGGATGAAGTCCTCCCCTGCCCGGAGAGCCTGGCGTCCCCCATGGAGGGCCGGTCCACCCCCAGCACCTCTTACTCAAAGCATTCTTGACCCAGGAGCGCCCAACCCTGACGGCAGGAGCAAGGTCACCACGGATGGGTTTTGCCTCTGCAGCACTTGGCCTGGGCTGGAGCCCTCCTCCCCGCCAGGCACCTCAGACGTGTTCTCGGGCCTCCTCTCCCTGCATCTGCCCTTGGAGGCAGTACCCAAGGGGTCCTGTTCCAGGCGGGGGCTCAGAGGCCCACCCCCACCCACGCTCACCGTTAGCTTGCTGCCCCACGGACCCACCCGGACTGTAGCGTTCCCACATCCGAGGTCTGAGGACAAGGACTGCCAGCTCTCCCCCACCACATCAGATTGTGGAATACGAGGCTGCATGAAGTCAGTCTCTGGGAGCTCTCAAGGGGCCCGGGGAACCAGACCGGACGTGGATCCTAACATATTTCTCCTCCATTCTGGAAACGTTCACCCAAAGTTCCAACAAACCCATCATGGGAGGAGTGGGATGTTTTCCGAATCCAGGCCCCGTACACGGCCCCGTTCATTTCACCCGTCCACGCGCACGCCCAGAATCATTCTGATGTCAGCCAGAAGGTCCTTCCGCCCTCTGGCCTAAGACTCACACCCATCAGCCGCTCAGAAGACAGGGCCGTGAAGAAGGCCCACATCAGAGGGGGGGTCCAGCTCCCCCCTCCAACCTGCCACCGACTCCTAACCCAGGTGATCAAGCCCGTCGGGGCTTGGTCGTGGACCCTGGGACAGCTGCTCTAGGATGTCTTTGGAAGAAGGGTGTTGGGGGGCCAGTCAGGAAGAACGGAGGAAGCTGGGGGGCTCATGGGGAAGTGGTGGGAGGTAGCAGACCCTGCCCTCCACCCCAGGCCACTTCTTGGTGCCTCCACGGAGTTAAATCCGAAGGAATCTGAAGTCAAACGGATTCCGTGACTTGTCCGTGAGTCACGCTACCCCGTCTTTCATGGCCTCCCTAAATTCAGCACCTCCAAGAATGCCAATTCATGCTACCGGGCAAAGGCGAGCAACTTGGAAAGTGAACTTACCCAGGAAGTGGGGATAACCAGCGCGCACGGCTAACTGCATGGTGGGGGGGCGTACCTCCTCCATCCAACACGGAAGGAACACAGAGGGCAGAGGGATAGTTTGAGATGGGCAGATGGGGCCCTTAATCACGCAGTGCGTTTATAAGCAAGAATAAGCATTGTTCAGAACTGTTTGGTGGGGGGAGGGAATTGGGGTTTTGTTGTTTTGTTTTGTTTTGTTTTCCTCTGATCTCATGTTCAGAGTTCAGAGCCCAGGTGGGTTGGGGGGAGCAAAAATAATAAAAAATAAAAAATGATTTCTATCTCCTTTCTTACGAATCTGGTTTGGACCCCCCACCCCCCCAAAAAAAAAAGAAAAAGAAAAAAAAAAAAGAAAGAAAATGCTGAAACAAAGTTTTATCCCCCTCCGGATGAACTGTTTTACAATAAGCTACCTGCTGGGGTCAGGAAACCTGAGCTCAATGTCTTTCCGCTCGCACAAAATCTCATCACGAGGGGGAGTCGTACAGAAGAGCCTCTGCGGGGAGACGGTCGCCCCCACACAACCCCTTTGTATCTGTTCCAGCTTCTCTGTGAAACCATGTCTCACCCCCTCCCCTGCTCCCTCCTCGCCTCCACCCTGCTTCCAGCTCTGCGAGAGGAGCATGGCGTCCGGCTAGCACCAACCATCCACCACGTCTACACCAGGAGGTGAAGTCAGAAGGCGAGGGTGCGGGGGAACGCTCCAGCGGACAGGGGCGGGGAGGGAAGGGCTGCTCCCTGGGCCCCGATAGGGAGCTTATTTTCTTTCCTATTAGGTGTGTGATGCTCGAAAGGCAGGGGAATGGTCAAAATCAAAATAAATAGCCAGCGGAAATAGACGGCCCCTCCCTGGGAATGGTAATTGCACAGGATGAAAGTTTATCCAAACATATGAGAAAAATGGTGCGTGGTGGAGGGCGGCGGGCGGGAGCGGGGAGGAGTAATCCTTACTGGAAAGGAAATTTGTTTACAACATCTTATTTGCTCCTGAGTTTTTAATGCTGTGCTGGCCCCGTGTCCTATAAACAGACCAGATTTCCACTCTCCAGCGGTGGCAGGAGAGCCAGCAACCGAACAGCCAGAGCTGCCGCTGGAATCTTGGGGCACCGAGGTCTCCCGGCTATGAGAACCCACGCCCAGCCCGGGGTCCGAGGGAGAGGGGCGCTGGCTGGCCCGCAGCGAAGAAGGGTGTGATGGGAACTCCAGGGGTGGAAACGGGGAGAAGCCTGCTGGGCTTGGGAAATCAGCTCTTCTCTCTGCTCCCCGGGGAAGAGGCCAAAGGACGGGCCTCAATTACCCAAGGTGGGTGTCTAATGGGGTATTGGTAGGGGCCCCGTGGACAGTAGGGGCTCCAGACAGTCTGGAGAGAATGTGGCCTTTGGGAGGAAAAGTGGGACTGGCATCCGAGAGGGCCAAAGAGAATGCGGCGTTGAGCGTGCACGGGGGGGTGGGAGGGCGATCACTGCTCCCAGAGTCAGGGTCCAGACATCACCCCCATCCGTACTCCTGGCCAGCAGCTCAGCTCTCTCCCCAGAACAAACCCAACAGCCCAAAGATCTTGCTTGCAGTCGGAGGGAATCAGCAACGCCCTGGCGCATCAGGGGAAGCCTGACGCGGGGACGGAGCGCACACTGGAAGTTTCTCTTCCCGTCCAGGCACGGAGATCATCTGAGCCAAGAGTCATGGCAGACGGGCCACGGGGCTCCGTGTCTAGCGTACAGAGGGCGCACTGCCTGAGTGCAGAGTTGCTGGCACCGTGCACAGGGTCTTGCCTACAGGCCCACGGAGCCCCCACGGAGCCCCACAGAGCAATGTGAAGAGAAGGAAACTGAGGCCCAGGGAGGCAACGGTACTTCCTAGAGGTCTCATGGCTAGAGTGAGCGGGATGGTTCCAGCCGAGCTGGTCTGGAGCCAGAGGCCAGTCGAGCTAGCCTCTCTTGAAGGTCACTGCATCCTAAGATGGTCACCAAGGTCCCTCAATTTTTGCACAAAAAAGAGCCCTCTGGACCCACCCCCACCTCTTCCCGAACCACCGAGGTGTGAATGGGAAAGACTCCGAGGTCTGGGGTGTTTTGTTACAGTAGCAGACTGGGACTGATACGGCTTGCATTTCCTGTCCCTCTGGAGATATCGGTGGAGAAAGCAGAACAGGGTGTGGAGGACGGGGTGTGCCCCGGCGAGTCACAGACCCCCTCAGCTTCGTGTCCTCACCTGTAACAACGAGGTCTCAATACCTTTCATGAAGGGCTGTGAGATTCGAGCGAGGAGCTGTGAAATTGTAAAGCACTCTAGAACACGGGACGTGTTCCGTCCTGGATTGCCTGAGCTTTCTTGGCCGAATGTCCTATGATCTCTCTGTTTGAAACTGGTGCTGGTGACCGCAGCCCACAGAGGGCATCCCCTCTGTCCAAAACTCCGATTCTACTGGTTTGTACAACGTGAGAAGACAGGAGGTATTCTGAGTTCTTCCCTTCTTCCCAAAGAAGGTGGACCTCCCGCCCGTATCTCCGTGGCTCCCTTTTCCTTTCTATGCTCCCGGTTAATCAGAAAAGGGTGGTTAATCAGCACATGGGAAGAGACCCTCTTTCCCGGAGCCTGCTTGATTTTGAGTGACCCCTCTTATGTCCTTGCCTTCTGTCTCCGGGTAGTGTGCCCTGGAGCAGGAGCTCTGCCCATCACTATCCATCTTCTCTGCCTGTGACTTACTGGGAGAGTTTGTACGGGGGTGAAAGGCAGGAAGCAGCATCCATCCAGATTCTCCAGGAACCCTAACAAACAGCAGATCTGGCAAATGCAACAAAGACAGTACGTAAGATTCTGAAGGCAGGGAACATCTCCTACATGGGCTTTTCTTCCCTTCTGTGTTCCCCTATTAGACGCTGTGAAGTTCTTCAGAAATTTTGACCTAAACTTCTGAGTTTAAATTACTCCTTCCGACCTTAAAAATGACCCCAGCTCTCAAATAATGAGCATAAAAACAGACGCGTGCTATTTCAAGAAAGGCTTCTGCAGGGAAAGCAATCCATCCAGCCACAAGCCCATTTTCTCCACTGTTCAGAAAACACTTTATTGGTGAATAAAGGGCAAACAAGAAACTGGCAAATGTGGTAGGACACGCGGCCACAGGTCATGAGCAGGGAAAGTCAACCCAACATCTCTCTTGTCCATCCTCCTTGTTGAAACTGCCAAGCTGCAACTGAAGAGCTCTGAACTCGAGGCCCCTTCATGACCTTGGTTTCGATCCCAACCCTCCCAGGTAAGACTTGGTCCAAGTGATGGATCCATGTGATTTTTGTTTTCTGAGAATTAAATGTCAATCATGGTGCCTGTCACGTGACCATGACCACGGGTGGGCATCTCAGGAATAATTTTCCATGTATGAGGAGTGATCCTGCTTTCCATAGAGTAGGGGGGGGGAAGGGGAGGGAGGACTGGGGAGAAGGGGGTACTGAAAACAAGTTCAGTGTAAGCACAGTGAATGCCGTATGAAAAGTGCTGTGGTCTAGGGAGGAGGGGTGAGCATTTTTTGAGTGCCCATCCCACGCCAGATGCATTAAAAGAACATGTACCTGGTCAAGAGGAAAGAGGGAATTCAGGAAGGTGTCCCAGAGAAGAGAGACTGGGAGCCGAGCCTTGAAGGACTCGTAGGACTTCAACAGCCTGGGTACCCAGCATTGACCTTTTTAAACATAGACACATATAGGAAGAATTGCCAGAGGATTAAAAATCATGCTGAGTTCAATCAAAAATCACCACTGGAATGTGAAAAGAACTTTCTTAATTAAGCAATTCCAGAACATTCCCAACTCTTGGCTACAAGAGGAGTGTGGGTGAGCCATGATATCCTGAACTGGCCCGTATGGTGCACCCTCTGTGGACCGTTGCCAAGGTCACCAGGCACTTAGGGTGCCCTGTGGGCCGGACCCCATAGTGGTGGGTATTAGCAAGCCCCACCCATGAGGTCCAAGGACCCCAGGAACTGCAGTGCTTCAGGACAGATTGGCTTTGTACTGAGGACGCTTGAGGCAAGGAGTAAAGAATGTTCCATACAGGGACGCCTGGGTGGCTCAGTCAGTTAAGCGGCTGCCTTTGGCTCAGGTCAGGGTCCCAGGGTCCTGGGATCAAGGCCCGCATCGGGCTCCCTGATGGGTGGAGAGCCTGCTTCTCCCTCTCCCTCTGCCTGCCTCTCCCCCTGCTTGCACACTCTCTCTCTGACTGTCAAAAAAAATAAATTGAATATTTTTTTTAAAAAAACATTCCATGTAGTTTAACTTCATTGAAGCTCATACTTGGAAACTGGGGAGACCAGGTGCCTGTCCAGCCCCTTTGGTCGGGACATTTCGCTCCCTGGATGGTGACTGGCCCTGGTCAGACCCCAGTTAGCGTTCCCGGCACTATCCTCAGCGGCTCATCCCGCAGGACATCTGGCTGAGGTCACCAGCCACTGTTCAGCACCAACAGTCACATAGGAAGGAAAGGTTACAGCTAAACAGGTGATGCCTATCTTTTTCCGATGCCCAGATTTATGTTCAGGGCCAAGGGCAGAGGGGGACCCACGAGGACCACCTGGTCCCCAGCCTCCACCCCGGCAGGTGGGCCATTCCGAAGCCAGCGGAAGCCCAAATGCAGCCAGCTTTGGGAACGGGACGACGTGACAACATGTCTTCCACGCTCTGCCTTCCCTATCTCTTTAAAACCCAGCCCTGAGTGGCAGTAACAGCAGGGGAGGCAGGCGAAGGAGGGAAGAAAGGAGAAGGACACGGGAAACAATGAAAACAAAACAAAACCACACAACCAAAACCCTTTGACAGAACTTGATAACCCGAAGTACACAGTGATCGGTGCCGGACGGCATACAAAAGCCAAGAGGCAGGTCCCAGGACGGGTCAACTTAAGACTTAATATTTGCCTTTCCCTAAGCAAACTCATAAATCCCCTCCAGTTGTAGCCATGCAGAGCCCCCGGGTTTTACTCCTTGGTCAGAACGACAGGCAGCTCCCTTCCCCCTCGGTCACCCCGGGCAGAGAGCAGCCCCTTCCCCGTGTCTGCCATCAGTCTAGATGTCTATTTGCCTTCTCCCTCAACAAACTCAAGTTCAGTGCGACTGACGAGTGCAAACAGCTTTGAAGTATTCTTTGGTAATGGACTTCCCGGGACAGCCCTGCTTTCGGCTTGTGCCGCGGAAGGCAAAGGGAGAAGAGCTACTTGTCAGAGAACAGGCAGGCCTCAGCGGGGTCAGGCGGGGCTGAGAACTTGACACATGGGAAGGATCCCAGAGGATCACCTGTACCGCCCACTTCCGCTTCCCTCTCCCAGTTCGTGGATGAGAAGACTGAGACCACAGGAAAGGGCCTTGGGGCTGAGGTTAAGGTAGGACTAGAGGACAGACTTCCAGACGCCGGGGTTCAGAGCTCTTGCCAGCCTGATCATGGAAGGTCTTACTCAGAAGCATAGGCAGGGGGACCCAGCCCTGCTTCCCACCAGCCTCGCGCGAGGGTCTTGTCCAAGATCAGTGGCCATTCCCAAGCTCACCCTTATGCCCTGTAAACCACATTCCCCTGAGCAGAGGACCATACTTCACCATTAGAACCTTCTATTTCTCCATCAACCCTGGGGTTTGGGGGGCCCTTTGAAGAGGATAACAGGTCCCTGTGGGTAAAGCTTTGATGCGACAGGGCGATCTCACAGGAAAGCCCAAGCAAAATCCCGGGACGGGGCCCTAACTTGAGGTTAAGTTCGTTCGTAATGGATCAGAGTAAGAGGAGCGCCCTCAGCGCACAGATGACATGCCTTTCCTCCATACCTTGGGCAACACCTGATTTACTCTTCGCACATGGAGCAAAGCCCAGCAAAGCCTCAGGTCACGGGCTCAGGGAACGAAGACGGCGCTGCGGCAGTCAGAGACCCAAGAGGCTTCAGGGATCACGTGGCCCGACTCCTCCGTATTACGGGGAAGGAACGAAGACGAGGGACTTTCGGAGACAAAATCTCAGATTTCCTCATCTCCCCACTCTGCGCTTTTCATCAGCAGAAGTCACCCTGGATTGAGAATTAAGAGACCGACCCACGCTGGGGTGGGGGGTGGGGACAGTACACTTGCCTCAGAATCTCACTGGGAAGTTGACGTTCATGGACTCTAGGCAGCCCACGAACTGCTCTTCACAATCCCACGGCTTCCCCTATGGGGCAGAATGTCATTCCACCCCCTCACCCTCTCTCGTCCCTCCCCCACTCCGCCAAAAACGCTGCCTCCCCCAGGCCTGGGCGATCCCTCGTCAGATGATTCCTGCCTCAGTCAGAGGTAAATCTAGAAAAACGTGATGCTTTTAGACCACCTTGAACTCTGGGATTCTGGGGTCCTCTGCGGATGAGAAGATAGGATGAGAGAGGAAGAGGAGGCGGTTGCCTTTGGCACAACAGTGAGACTTCTGGAACCCAAGACGGTACGTGGGCCATGAAGGACGGGCATGTCTGAAATGAGTTCATCTTTTTAAAAAGAAAAGCGGTGCCTAACGTGCTGGGCTGGCCTTTCTCCACCAGCAGCAAAGGCACAGAGTCAGAACAGGGGCAAAGCCTCAGGTGCACGGGGGATCTCAAACTTTGCACAGGGGTAATGAGAGTCAGGTTTCTCGATGTTTGCATGCACGTCTCTACCTTAGCAGGCAATGACCCCCCTGTGCGGTCACAGCGTGCGGGGGTGAGGGGGTGTAGGACGAGCCGCAGGCTCGCGTTCCAACACCGCAGACGCTCACGCCCGTCTTTCAGCAGAAAAGATGGAAGCCTGATCCCCTGACAAGAAGCAACAGCTTCGGGATGGCATGCAATCCCGAGAGCCTGGCTTTGACTAACCCGAAAAGAACCTGTAATTTGCCTTTAGATTGTTCTTACTTGTCAAGAACACCAAAAGTTGGGCAGGTACAACCTTCCCGTCCTTCTCCACCGCCCACGACCACGACCACCAAGTTCCGCTCCCTTATCCCAGATAAGGTCAGTGTCTGGAGAGGGAAGAGGGAGCTGGGAGGTCCTATTCGACATGATCGGGGTGGAACTTGGAGGTGAGCTTTGGAGGGAAAGCACACACTTAGGTCCCACTGACACGCCCTTCAATATTTCAAAGAATCCTAGAGTTCAAAGGAATTTCAGGAGGTTCTCCAGCCAACTCCTTCACTCCCTAGACAAACCCATCTCGACAATTTTAGCTCTTACTCTCTCTCTAGCAAAGACGGAGAGTTTTCTTCTTGGCTCATTCTCTATGGTCCGTGCATGTCTCTGAGACAGGCGTGTCTGGTTCCCCAGTGGCTGTGGGAGTTTTTGTCTCCGAATGAACTGCTCTGTCCTTACCAAGGAAGGTTATGAGCTTCACCTATTTGGAGTAGGACTGTGTTGACGAGGAATCCCTGATACCCTGCGTGGCTCCCGTCTCCACTATCCATAGCCCCTCTTCTGAAGGACATGGTCTCAGCTGGTTCATTGTCCCCAGGTTGTAATTCAGTATCATGCCACCCTACCACCCGGCAGACACCTGACGTGGTCAGGACTGGGTGCTTGAGCCAATGGCCTCCATCTGTAGGCTGCCCAGTGGTCAACAATGTGGCCAGACGTTGTGGCTCTGATGGCAGCTGGCCAGGCCTCTTAAGAGCATCAGCGAGCTATGGCAGATAACACAGCAGAGGCGATGTCATCAAACCACCCAGGAGGGTGGCCAATTGTTCTGGTTTGCCCAGGACTGTCCCAAGTTTATCAGTGGAAGTTGTGTGTCCCCAGACATCTCTCAGCCTGGGGCAAACTGGGACAGCTAGCACTCTTAGCTCATCATCAGTGGAGAATTCTAGAATCAGGAGCAGTGCTCCCTACTGCTGAGCAGACGATCAGAATGACATGGCGTCAAGAGTTCTTGCTGTTCCTAGAAACCATCTAGAGAATGGATGTTTCGAATGGCTTCAGGCTTCTAGAAAGGCCTCGCTGTGCAGTGGCTGGGTGGACTGGTCCTGTCTACCTTACTTCCAGAGCAGCTTGGAATAAACCCACGTGAATGGGGGTGATCTAAGAGGGTCTCTGTTCCTTGAAACCCCAAGGACTCTCACCGGGACGACGAACCTGTGTGCACCTCAAGGAAGACCAAAGCCCACAAACAAGACTTATAGTTCAACAGCAGGACACGGCCTCGGGAGGCTGTCCTCGCTCATTCTGTGGGGACTCTGAGAGGCCAGGAAGGACGCCACTGTTCCAGTGACCAGACGGGGACGTCGCTCTGGGGTCACAGAAACACATCACTACAACGAGGAGAAGGTCGCCGTGTATGGCCTTAATTCCTTCCACAAAGGCAAGCCGTCCGTTTGCGTTAGCAGGAGAACAAATGGACGTTGTTGGTCCTGCGACCGAGACAAGGTCGACTCTAGAAGGGTTTTCAGACTCTAGAATGGGCACGGCGTCTCTGAAGGGAAGGAGCAAACAGGACTCGTGTCTCGAGGGGCCCAACCGGCCGTCAGGAGTGTCCTCGGGGGCGAAGAGGGTCGACAATAGACACACCAGCTCTGGTCGTCAGACGGCCTGTGATGCCGCACCAGGCGCTGGCACGGGCCCCGACTGCCATCTGAGAGAAGGGTCTTCACAGCTGGTGGCGCGTCTGTGTCAACAGAAGACAGCTGGGAAACGGATAGAATGCTATGTCAATTATACATCAAAATGAGATTTTAAAAAAAAGAGAGAGAGAGAAGAGACCACAGCATTCATTTTTTGGCGCTTCCAGACAAATACCTATGTGGGATCCAAGCAGAGAAAGCTGGACATGGAGGACCCCAGCGCCCCTACAGGAGCCCCCTCCAGGGTCCCCGACCTCTGAGGTCCCCAAGAACTTCTGCCCTGACCTGCATCGCTCTGGAATCCGAGGGCCCGGATCCCCCAAGAAGCAAGAGGACATTCGACGCCGGTGCTGCTCACATAGCAACACAAACATCGGCTTCTTTAGAAGGAACAGGAACAAAAATTAAAATCCCATTTGACCTGAGTGTGGTTAACAATTCACTCTGTATCCGGCTGGAAGATAATGGAACAAACACGAATTGCCGAGTCCAAAGGCACAGCAGACGCGGGAGCTGGGGGGCCGGTGAGGGTGTGGTGGAAAAGCCTTTCGGTTTCCGGGCACTGGGGGCAGGGGAGACGGAGGGGCAGCCGCGGCAGAGGAATCGTTTTCCACAAGGAGGAACGGCAAGGTCTGCGATGATGCTGACTCGTCCGGCCGGAGGTCACGTCCGGCGCACACGGGGCCGTACACAGACTTCTCTCCTCGGGGCAAGGGTCTTTGCTTTCTCCTTCAACGTCTTCTCCAATCCACAAGTTTCTTCATTCTCCAAAGCAAGAATTCTTAATCAGATCCAGAGCTCTTGCCTCTTAAGAGATGGTCCCATCTTAGCTGGGTCCTTTGCAAGGTGGCGATAGTAGAGCTTGGCTCCCGCTAGCTTCCTGGTGAGAACGGCGAGCGAGACAGAGCGGTCCTTAGCCGCTTTCCCTTGCCGGGCCTGTAGACCGAAACACAGCATCAGAGTTCGGTTCTGCCTCCTCCCTTTCCGCAGTGAGCTAGACTCTCCTGTCTTTAGCGCGTAACGGTCTAGCCAGTGAACAGATCCCACAGTGCAAAAATCACTATTTGCGCTAAGACAGAGAAAGAAAAAAAAAAAAAGGAAGGCCTGTTTGTACGTCCTCTACACTGAATTCCCTCCAGGAACCCTCCACACGGATCTCACCGCTATACCAGACAGCTGACTTAGACACACAAAAGCAAAGCGCTGAACCCAACTATCCCAGAGGAACCGCAGGCTTGTTTTCCAGCCCATCACGACGTCGTCCGTGAGATTTGACGCAGGGAGCATGGAGGTGTTAGGTGACCCACTTTATAGACGGGAAAACTGAGGCACAGACACTGCCGGTGTTCTCAGTACAGGACAGCAAGGGTCTGGTCCCTATCCTGATGCCCACTTG
Source organism: Mustela nivalis (assembly GCF_964662115.1). NCBI lineage: Eukaryota > Metazoa > Chordata > Mammalia > Carnivora > Mustelidae > Mustela > Mustela nivalis. The sequence continues at coordinate 54,354,203 of NC_139036.1, forward strand.
AGTGGGGACTTCTGTCTGTTCTCCCAAATCCCTTAACAACGAATTAGGAAATTATCCAGAACTGATGGGGTCCCTTGGAGGAAACGGGAAGACTCAGCTTAACACGTTTGCTTTCCAAATGCTGACGGCAAAGAAGCGAAGACGGACTTGGGCTCCATGTACTTTCCTGACTTCCCACCACCCCCTGGGATTCCCCATTGCCGAGGGGCCAATAGAGTCAGTGCCACCAAATGCCCTCAGGGGACGTCCCCATTTGAAGATAGATGGGGCCCAGCGAGGCAAACAAAGGGCCTACTCCCAGACACGAATAATCCAGGCCTCTGGACTGCGACGATCTCCGTCCACCCCCAAGGAACAACGTGGGGTCCATTCCCCAGGACCACTCCGGGTGAGACACTGTGGAACCGGACCGACAGCAGACAGGCAAGCCCTGCCCTTCCAGGCCTCGGGAGAGAGGGGACACTGACCAAGCACGAGGTCAGAAGGACATCAACAGCGGCGGGACACACATTGGAGATTTTGGGGGCGGTCTGGGCTAATGGGCCCCCACCAGCAGCCCCCCTGCAGGCCTTCGGGGGTCGCTAACAGCCCAGCCTGTGCAGGGGTGCCGTCCTTCCCGTGGGCTTTGGCTACCCCCCTGGCAGGGATGTGTGCAGCGGCTGCGACACCAGAGACAAGGCACTGTCAGAGACGGGACGAGGTACCAGTGAGGGCCTGCTCACGGGAGAACGGGCAGAGAGAACGCAGAAGACTTTCCTCTGCAGGAGAGCTGCAGGGAGGGGGCGTCTGCGTGTGAGAGCCACCGACCCACGGAAAACCAGCCAGCGTGGCCCACGCAGAGGCACTCTGGGGTCCCGAGAGGCTCTCTGATTGTCCACCAAGGGGGAAGCACAAGTCTCACCCAGGTGGAGCCCGGGCCCTCCAGACGCTCTTTCATTTGGACCTGAAAACACCCCGAAGAGCCCCACCGTTCTGCGAACTTTCCTCCCGTCCCTCCTGGGCAGCCACCCTCCGCACTGTCTCTCCGAGGGCCAGAAGGAGCCTTTTCCCCAGGGAGACGCACGCAGCGAGCAAATGAATTGGCAGCGGCGGGTGGATCACACAGGGACTTCCTTCTTGTTGCCCGGCAACTGCATGCACTTGGCAGGGGGACGTTAAACACAGAGGGGAATGTTGGGAGGCATTTGCAAAATAAAATAAAAAGCAAAACATACAACACCCCAGACTCATCCCAGCAGGCAGACTGAGCCAAGGCGGCTGGGGCGGGGGCGGGGGGGGGGGTGGGGGGAGTGGGGGCGGGATGGGGTGGGTGTTGGGGGGACAAGGGAATCACTGCCGGAAAGGAAAATAAAGTTAGGACAGAACCAGCCCAATGGAGCTTAACGCTCCGGGCCCTCCCGCCTCCCATAAACTCTGCTACGTGTAGCATTTGGATTTGGCCAAAGACACACCTCCAGGAGCCTAGAGAAAGGCGAGAGGGGACTCCGAGATTAGGAGGCACCTGGGGGGTTGCAAGGTGACCTAGAAACCCGCAGCCCTGAGGGTTTGCCAAGCCTGCCTCCCGGTGACTGTCCCTGCTGCTTACGCTTGTCCAGCGTGCGTCACGTCCAGGTGAGGTCACTGCCACCTCCAGGGCAGGACCCCCTCCCCCACTCCTTTTCCACTTGAGTGTTTTCATGCCCGTTGCCTCGGCTGCTGGGGCTGATTAGACAAATCTCCGACTCACCGCCTTGCCCTTCAGAACCTGTCTCCGGCCTCTCTGAAAACCCCCCCGAAGTGAAATGCAGGCAGCGTTCTGGTTGGGAACAGCCCACGGAAGCAAAACTGGGGACCAGGAAAGGGTGCAGAGGAGCGAGAGAGCCCCTGTGGCTGGCTGGGTATCAGCCCCCAAAGACACCACGTCCTAATCTGGGCAACCTGGGCATGCGACCCTCGGTGGCAGAAGGGGTCTGATGTGCACAAGACGATCCCGAAGACCCGGGTGGGCCCCAAGCGGCAGCAAGAGGGTCCCTGTTAGAGGGAGGCGGGGGGTGGGGTCTGGGATAGGGAGAAGATGTGACACAGGAGAGGGAGAGAAATGTGAAAATGCATCAGGAGTCTGGAGTCATTTGGGGAAGAGTCGGAAACATAGGGCCTCCAGAAGCTGGAAAAGGCAAGGAAATGGATTCTGCCCTAGCACTTCCAGAAGGAATGAGCTCTTGGGGTACTCTTGCCTTTGGCCCAGTGGAATGAGCCTCCAGAACGTATGAGAATAAATGTGTGTTGTTTTAAGCCACGAAGTTTGCGGTAATTTCATGGCGGCCGTAGGGAACCAATCGTGTCTGTGCAGCAAACCAGGCCTCTGTCTCCTGCTAGATCAACAGAAGAGGGGACTGCAGTGAGGACGCAGGTGACAGTGGGATGCGGCAGGTCAGAAGGGACGGGGTCCCACATTCGGCTTAGAAAAGTCTAACAGGGTGCCTGAGTGGCTCAGTGGGTTAAAGCCTCTGCCTTCAGCTCAGGTCATGGTCTCAGGGTCCTGGGATCAAGCCCTGCATCGGGCTCTCTGCTCAGCGGGGAGCCTGCTTCCCCTCCACCCCCACCTGCCTCTCTGCCTACTTGTGATCTCTGTCTGTCAAATAAATAAATAAAATCTTTAACACAAAAAGAAAGAAAGAAAGAAAGAAAGAAAGAAAGAAAGAAAGAAAGAAAGAAAGAAAGAAAGAAAGAAAGAAAGAAATGTCTAACAGACACCCTGCCGGCTCAGCAGGAAGAGGTCAGGTCCCCGAGAGCGGCCAAGGCAAGAAGCAGCCCAGGAAGCAGGGTCTCAAATTATAGCATTTGTGACTGTCACTTGGGCTCGTGGCTTAATCTCTGCAAGTCTCGGTTCCATCATCCGAAAAACAGAGATGATGTTATTATGTGTCTTGCAGAGCTGTTAGGATTAAATGATATATGGCATGAAAACACACGGCAGATGCCAAATACACAGATAGTAATGGTCACTCTTAGGAAGGATTAGGCACGGACATATGGGCAGAAGCTGTTAGTTGATTACCCTACCATGTATTCTCCCTTTTCTACTTAGTAACGTAACTCTAAGTTTTGGCTGACACATTGTGGCCCAAAGCAAAAAGACTACATTTCTCAGCTCTTCTTGTAGCTAGCTATGGCCACGTGACCAAGATCTGGCCAAAGAAATACAAGCAAGGGGCGCCTGGGTGGCTCAGTGGGTTAAGCCGCTGCCTTCGGCTCAGGTCATGATCTCAGGGTCCTGGGATCAAGTCCCACATCGGGCTCTCTGCTCAACAGGGAGCCTGCTTCCTCCTCTCTCTCTCTCTATGCCTGCCTCTCTGCCTACTTGTGATCTCTCTGTCAAATAAACAAATAAAATCTTTAAAAAAAAAAAAAAGAAATATAAACAAAAGTGTTGTAGGACCTCGGGAAAGTGTGTCCAAAAGGTGTTGGAAAGATGCCATTGTTTTCCTGTCTGCCTTTCTCACCTTCTGCTTTCAATGAGGACATGATGGCTGGTGCTCCAGCAGCCATTTTGGACTATGAAGGACACTGGAGATGGGAATCACGCATTAAGATGATCCAACAAGAAGATGGGAACCTGGGTCCCTGGTAACTCCAGAACCATCAAATCAGCATTGGATGGCCTTTCTCTGGATTTCTGTTATGTGGGAGAGAATGCTCTTCTTTGTTGTTAAGTCATTGCCATTTTAGAGTTTTCTAGCATCCATAATGGATACAATATATCACAGATCTAGAAAAACAGGATTCAGAGTCAGTCTAGACTAGTGATTCTCAAAGTGCAGCCCTGGACGGACAGCTTGAGCAAGGACCTGGGAACTTGTTAGAAATGCAAATTCTCAGGCCCCACCCCAGACTTATTGAATCCCAAACCCTGGGAGTGAAGCCCAGCAGTCTGTGTTTTAACAAGTTCTCCAGGTGGTTCTGGTACACTCAAGTGTGAGAAACACTATTCTAGAGCAAAATTTCTCAGCTCTGGAAGTGATGTTTGGGGCTAGATAACTCTTCATCAGGGTGTGTGTGCAGGGCGGGGGGCTGCTCTGTGCAGTGTAAGATGATTAGCTGCATCCTTGACCTCTAGTCACTAGATCCAGTAGCATTCTCCTGTCCGTGTGACCTTGAAAAGTGTCTTAGACATTGTAAGTGAGGAAGGGTGGAAAAGGGGTTCAGCAAAGTCACTCCCAGTCAAGAAATGCTTTCTCTTGGTAGTGGTTCATTCTCAACCGTGCCTACACATTAGCATCCTGTGGAAAGCTTCTCAAAATCCCAATTTTCCGTCCAGCTGGGTTAAATCAGAATCTGCTAGGGCAGGACGAGGTAGCAGTTAAAGCTCTCCAGGTGATTCCAGCGTGTGCCAGCAACCCAGCGGAGAGACGGCCCCAGGCCGGGGAAGGTGACCCACCACTATCCTGACAACGGGAAGCCCACAAGAGGCTCCCAGGCAGACGCTGTAAAAGCCTGACAGCTGTCAACCTGGGAATGGGCATCCTCGTCGCCAGATGGGGTGACTAGATGGGGAGGAATTCCTGGAGGCTGTGTCACCTCGTTTCCCATCAGAACTGGGCGGACACCTCTCAGTGTCTCCCATGAATAACCACACAAAGCCTCAGTTCCCTCCCCTAATAAACAGCACACAATGGACCAGCTCCCATGAGCTAGAAACATGAGCTCATTCAACAAAAAGCATCATCTTAATAAAGACAGTGGTATGGCACTAGGGCCTATTTAGAAACGGGGAGCATTAATTCTCCTTCCAATTGGTAAACTCCCCGGGCGTTGAAACCCCAGTCCTCCCACGAGGATGCCTTCAGAGCGAAGGGAGATTTCCCATACACTGAGCGCAGCCCTGCAAATCAGCTTGGCCGGGGCTCCACGCTGGGTTGGAGCAGGAAGGAAGGAATTCAGTGAGAAACCAGCAATGGAGAGAGGGAGAGATGGACAGGTTGGTGCTCCGGAAAAGAAAGAGGAGGTCATGTGTGAATTGTTTCTCCTGCTGGGAACTGTCTTTTATTCCATGACTCTCCTGCCTGCTTGGCCTGCCTGAAATGCTGAGGCAAGCTCTTCCTCCTTTCCCTTGGCCCAAACCATTAAGTCCAGGATGGCACTGGGGGAGGTGGGGCAGGCGATGGAGAAGAGGAGGAGGAAGAGGAGGGGGAGGAGGAGGAGGGGAAAGAGAGAAGCTCAGGGCTCTGGCATTCTTAGGTATCCCTTCCTGGTAGTTCCCGGAGGAGCTGGCTTTTCTGTGTCCCGCGGGCATCAGCCCTGCCTGGTTAGCCCAGATGCGAAGAGGAGTCTGTAACCCTCAGAGGTAGAGCCCCCTGACCCCACCGCGAGTCTCTAGGGAGCTAAGGTTCAGCACAACAGAGCCCACCAGTACGTTCCCATCCTTTCTCAGAGGTCCTGCCTTCTGCTCCTTCGGTAGCCGATCCGGAACAAGGTAGAAGAACTCCAGTTCTCTGTACCACGGGTGCGGAGGAAGCAAGGAAGGAACTCGGGTCCTTTTTCTGTTCCGGGGGGTCTTTTGACAGGCTCCTGGGCTATCCCAGTCTCACGTGTGCAGGACTGGCTGCTGGCACTGGCCACTTCCAGGTGCCCCCACCCCTCTCCCTGTACTACGGCCCCTCTCCAGCCTCAAAATCTACCTCCCGCTTGACAAAACCCCCGGTTCCCTCCAGCCTGTAAACCTCGTGTGCAAATGTCCTGACTCTTGCAAATGTGTTAAAAAATAAACTTTAAAAAGCTTCCAGATGTTCTGTTTGTATGGTGGTGTTTCTCTGCGGCTGTCTCCAGAGGCCAGCGCCTGCGGTCCAGCATCCTGACTGCCCAGAGGAACTACGAGGCGGCCAAGGCGCACGGCCTGGGGCTAGCGGAGGGGGATGCTCCTTCCACTGGGACTACCCTCCACCAATGGTTCCATCAACACCCCCCTACAAAGGTGCGACTCTGCGCTTCCCCCTTTATTCTCCCACAGTCCGTCACGGCCCATGTCTTCCTAGAATACATCCTCGGGGTTCTTTCTACGGAGCATAGAGACCTCCAAAAGACCCCAAAAGGGCAAGCCTGAGATCCCCGAATGAGAGGCCTTCAGGATCCACGTCCTCAGGGTGCCCACCTCATTGCTCCCTTGACATCATTCTACCAACCGCCTTTGACACAGAGTCGAGCACGAAATGACACGGTGAGTCCCTTACATGTAAGGGGTGAAATGGTGTTCGCAGCTGGTCAAGGCTCCTGGGGGCTGGTGGCCTCTGATCTGTAGGAAGGAAATTGCCAACGGGCAGCCCTGGGCACACATGGCCCCACACGCACCCTCCCCAGCACACACACACCTGAGGGCAGAGGATTCTTTGCACAAGGTGACGCCTGCTCCCTTTGATGCTCGCCGGATGTGTTCCCATTGGGTGAGAACCAGACCTCAATAAAACCGGGCATTATCAAGAGGCTGGTGGTTTGTGATTGCCCCCGCCTGTTATCTCTGTGGCCCTGGGTGGGGCCGCTTTGCGGTTCTCCACTGAAAAGCATTAACTTCTAGGTGGATCAAAGACCCTTCCGAACCAGCCAACCTGGGTCTCTTGTTTACCCCCATTAGATTGTGCCTAAAGATGGACTTTCAAGATAATAGGGACCCCAGTCCCACCCTCCCCTCTGTCCTCTCCTCATCACACAGCCTGTCCCTCCAGGGCCACCCGATGGCCAACCACAAGGCCCGTCTCTCCCTCTTCAGATGGCCTGTTTAACGACAGCTAATAGGGCACGGGGCCCCAGAGCGGCCGGCTCTGCTCTAACAACGGGGACCACGGGCACAGAGAGACACCTACTTGCAAGCCTTGCAAGAGCTCCTCTGTCCTCTGCGAATCACGCCGTGGATGGGGTTCCAGAGGACAACGGGTGCTACCCTCTTTCCTTAGGAGGGATAAATGCACAGGTGCCCTCACCGGGTCCTCTGTGGGGCTCTCCTGTCTACCCAGACGTGGGAGGGCCCGTGGCCAGCCTTCAGTGAGGACACGGCGGGATTTCTGACCTGTCTTGATCGGAAACACCAAGGACAGTCAACCACATGGGAGAGAAAGAGCTCGTGCATCCCAGGACTGCCATGCCGGTGGGCTTCGGGGGCTCCGAACGTTCCTTCTCAGCACCTCGCAGGTGTGTCCCGGGGCAGTGGGAGGCTCGCTGTGGCATCACACATCAACGGACAAACGAACGAATGGTTGATGGAACCAGCGAAACACGAGCAACCCAGGCTAGTCATCTTCCACGTGTGGGAGGGACGTGGGCGCCCGACACTCATCCCTACGGGCAGGAAAACAGTCCGGAGGCAAGTGGCACTGGAGACATCTCCGCTTACAGGAACGGAGTCAAATCGAGGACAGAGTCCCAGATCTCGGGCAAGTGCCCCCAACACCCTGTGACCCACACGGTAAGCAGGAAGGAGAACAGTGCCTAGTCCGTTGTAGGACCACCGTGAGGACTGAGTGAAACGCAAAAGGCTCCGTAAGGGCATCGGTCAGCATCATCGCACCTACCCCATCTGTACAAAAAAACACAGGAGCGCGCTTCCTGGGAAGGGGGGACGATGAGCCAGCGCTTGGTTATTTTCCTGGTCTAGACCAGACCTCACAGGTGTACAGGGACTCCAGGCCCATCTGACGTTACGTTTCTCTTTTCGTTTTGTTATCAATAATGTTGTCTGTAGCCCTTAGATTGCATGTGTGGGACTGCGTGCTTAGTACAGGGGACAGGGGACACGGCCCCGCCTCAGGAGCCCCCACCGCGAGCCGGGCAGACGGGGCGACATGAATCGAGCTCCAGCTCTGCTGCTTTTCTACCTGGAAGCACATGGACGTCCTTGGGCTGCAGCTCCTGGGTCCCACCCTTGCCCCTCTCCTCCCTGGAGACACTAGTGGCCGGACAGACAGCTCAGGCCACCCAGACGGGCAAGGGGGCCTCCAGGGTCTGGCCCCAGCACCGCCGCCTGGACGGCAAGGGGCGTGAGTGCCAAATGGACGGGGGACACGGGGCCTCAGCACCCGCCCGTCAGGACTCGGCCAGGCTGCTACCCAAGGCTGCAGCTGGGCTTTCAGAGGCCCGGGGAGGTCAGGCAGCAAGTTCACAGGACAGGCCACCCACAAGGCACATCAGGGCCGCTGGACTGTCCCCGGGGCCAGTGCAGCTCTGGCCCTTGGCCCTGACTTGGAACACTCGACCATATGGCTTCCCTCGGGGAGGATGAGAAGAGGAAAAGAATAAACCGGGGGCAAGAGAGAGAGCCACACCTCCCTCTGGACACCGGGGACCCTTCCCGGGCTTAGGGGAGGGGAGGCTGGCACAGCCCCCAGCAGCAGGTCGGAGCAAAGCAAGCGGGCGTCCCTCCAGGAAATGGGCAACCGTGACCGCAGCGCGCCCACGAGGACCGGGGTCTCCCTGTGTTCTGCATGCAGGGCCGGGGAGAGAGGCTCCCAGGGTCGGATCTGAACTTCAAATGGCCTGAACCTTGGGTTACTTCACGCTTTTCTAATGAAAGATCCAAACTGGATTTTCATGTTTGCAGACACAGCTTTGCCCAAAAGTGTAGGCAGCGGAACAAAACAGGAAGAGAACTCTCTCTCTCTCTCTCTCTTGTTCTCTCTCCCCCTTCCCTCCCGAAGTCCAGGGTGGGGGCTTGGGGAGGGCAGGCGAGGGGGCAAACAAAATCTTGGCAGCCTGGGCCTGTAGGTCCCCTGGAGCCTGCTTGTGTTCTGTTAGAAGCTTTTCTCTTTTCTTTGGTCCCGCAGACACCAGTTGGTTGGTCACTGGTCCGGGCAGGGGTGGGGGTGGAGAGGAGCTGGGTGAGGCTCGGGAAAAAGAGAAGAAAGAGGTGAAGAACGGATTCTCCGGCGCAGCTGGAGAGCAAAGAGCCCGGGCGCCTCATCGGGGCGTGCTGGGACTTGCTGGACACCAGAGCCCCAGCTGGCAGAAGGAGGGTGGACAGTGGAACCAGAATTCAAAGGGGCAGCCGGAGGAGGGGGGGGGGACTATGGGGGAAGAGGGGGAGGTTTCAGTGAATCATATAAATGAGAGACAGAAAGGATGTCAGGCCACGTTCATTTCCTTCCTCTCCTAATGTGAATTATCTCATTAGCCCCGAGGTTCCCAGAGGCCGACGCTAAATGATTCCTGTAATGGGGAGCTCAGTCCCCAGCCTCTCTATGGGGTCAGACTCCTAGAAGGGCTCTTAAAGGGACAGTAGCAAATCACGTCAGTCAATCCATGGGACACGGAGTGCCTTCTCCAGATGCTTCATGCAACGTTAGTCAGACCCTTGCGTCCTGTGTTTCCACGGACGAAAATTTACTGTGAGGAGACAGTTACGGACATCGGGATGGGCTCGTCAAGGACACCCCAAAAATGAGAGTCACCGTTCAAACCCCCGGCACCTGTAAATGTCGCTTTACGTGCCAAAAGGGACTTGGCAGGGGGGATCAAGTTAAGAGTCTTGAAATGGGGAGAGGGGATGCTAGATTATCCAGATGGGCTCTGAACGCCACCACAAGGGTCCTTATCAGAGCGAGGCAGATGGAGGGCTGAGCACAGAGAGAACAGAGGTGGACGCAAACACCGAGGCAGAGGCTGGCGTGATGTGGCCACAAGCCAAGGAATGTGGCAGCCTCCAGAAGCTGCAGGAGGCCAGGAACGACTTGTCCCTGGAGGCTCTGTAAGGGACGGGCCCTGCCCACGACTTCATTTTTGTCCCATAAGGCTCATTTCGGTCTTCTGGCTGCCGGGACTGTAAGACAGCACATTGGTGGGTTGTTGTTTTTGAAGAGAGAGAGAGAAGGACAGTATCCACACACATTTCCCTGCATAGCAGGGGGAGGGGCAGAGGGAGAAGGAGAGAGAGAAGCTTAAGCTGGGTCCACACCCAGCATGTGAGCCCAATGAGGAACATGAATGACCCTGAGATCACGACCTGAGCCAAAAATCAGGAGTTGGATGCCAAACCCATGGAGCCACCAGGTGCCTTACATTTGGGTTGTTTTAAATCACCCAGTTGCTGGTGACGTGTTACAGCAGCCCCCCGAAACCAGGATGGATATGAATCAAGTTCTTGCTACCAGGCTGGTCTTCAGAGCCTTTCATGGCAAAATAAGAAACTGGAGGAACATCAAAGAACTGTTCAAAAGTAACTATTCCATGGGTTCAACAAAGAAATACTATATAACCATAAAAACACTGAAATATCATTTTCTTAAAAATAAAGGATGGATGTATAACTGAGTACAGATCCTGAGTATTTTCCTTTTATAAAATTTTCCAACAGTAAGCAACTTATAACTACGTCTGTCAACATATAAGTCACAATTTGGCAGAGAGAGAGGCTGAGAATCCAGGCTGGGTACCATTCTGGATTGGGAAGACTGTCCCCTGGCGAAGGTCTCTGCTCATACACGCACCTCAGCCTGGCATCATGGCCCTCAGCCCACGGGCCAGTGGGCTTGCAGACTCTCGTCCCTAACATGCAAATCAGTCCTGTCTCCTCACAAGCAGTCTGGTCCCAGGGACCCCTCACCTCAAGCCTGTTCTACCCTACCAGAGAGCACATTCTTGTCAGCCTCATACTCTTAGACCAAGGCGTGCCTAACAAATTACTACAATCTGGTGGCAAAAAGCAACAGAGACTTCTGTCCTCCTAGTTCAGGAGGATGGAAGTGCAAAATCAGGGTGTGGGCAGGGCTGGTTCCTTCCAGAGGCTGGGAGGGGGAACCTATTCCGGGCATGTGTCCCAACAGCTGCTGGCTGCCAGCCATCCTTGGCTTATGGATGCTCCCCTCCAATTCTGTTCCCATCTGGAGACCCCCCATCCTCTCTGTGTCTCTCTGTTCCCTGACTCTCCTCTCCAACTTGTCAATGGATCTTTCGTGAATCATACTTGCAGAGACCCTATTTGCAACCACGCGGTCACATCTGAGGTTCTGGGTGGCCGTGACTTGTGGGGGATGCTCTTCGAGGCACTGCACAGGTGGCCTCCACGACACTCTCTCCTCCAGCTTCCTTTACTTCAAGTCTCAGCAACTCCACAAGGCCTGCTAGGATTCTTCCTGGTCCCAGATGTCAATCGCTTCTGGAAGGACTAGGAGGCAGACAGAGTCTCCTGCCGTGACAAGGGCGTGCGGCCTCAGGAGAGATGGAATTCTCCACTGTGCAAGGTTCCTGCAGAGAACACCTCTCTGGAAAGCCTCAGCGGAGATCCTGGTCTGGCCAGGAGATGGAATGAGACGGTCAGGGAGAGTCTGGCTTTAGGAGAGCAGGAACTGTGCTGGATTCACTTGACACGGTGCTGGGCAAGGAAAAGACACTCACCAGGTGTTCCCCCGCAAACGCCAGCATTCCTTCTTTCATTGAATATGTGGAACATTTTGGAACAAAACAAAGAATTTGACGATGTGTATATTCAACGACTATTTGCAGAGCGACTTCTCCATAAACCGCACTACGAGATACAATCTGACGTTCCTACACACCTCTCTCTTCTTTTGTGGCAAGACGGTGACAGACCACAAGGCCAGAGATCATTAAATCAATACCTCCACGATTAGGCAGACTGAGACCCAGCGCCCCCAGAGTTTCTATATGGGCAGGTGGTGGGTTCCTCAGGAAAGCCTATGAAATAAGGCCCTTGCTCCTTGTCGGCCCACTGCAGAAGGGAGAGAAGGCAGAGGAGCTTTCTCTGCAGCAGCCAAGGGCAGTATCTCTGTTCCTGCTGCAGCCCAGACAAAGGACACCTGCCACATGGTGATTTATCAGCCGTGAGAGGTCCAAGGATCTCTTAGGCCACAGGTGGGTGTCTGGAAAGCCACCCTCCCGGGGAGCACAGACCACAGACCCTGCACAGTGCCTCATCCCCGATCTGGGTGGCCCTTGGCCACTCCCGAAGCCTCGCCACAGTGCTCAGTGATCTCAGCTGGCCTCACACAGACTCTGTCAGGGGAGCAGGACAAGTGATGTTATTCTTCCCACTTTACAGATGGGGAAACCGCCTGAGTGCTGAATGACTTGCTCAGGGCCACCCAGGGAGCGTGTGTCCCGGCCAGGAGCCCAGTGCCCTCCGTCCGTAGCCCAGGCAGGCAGGTGGCATCCCCACCGCCCCCCTGAGTGGCTCCCGAGCGCTTTAGGGCCTTCCACGGGAGACAACAAATACCGGGGGCGGCTCTTCCCTTTGGGAGCTGGGCTGCTTTTTTGGGGACCTTGGGAAGCCTGACTGCCTAAAACTCCCACTCTTCCTGGTCCATCCCTCGTCCTCCTTCTGCTCGACGGCTGCACGTGGAAGGGCAGGGACCGGCGGGGGCAGGCCTGACCTGTGTCTGGGCTGGGCCTCTCCCAAGAGTGGCGAAGCCTGCCTTTTGAGATTCAGAAGGAGAAGCCCTTGTGTACGTGTGTACTCTTCCTGGCCTGGAGAAAGAGGGAGGAAAAGCAGAGCTGACCTGAGGCCTCGTTCTCCTCTTGAGGTTTGCCCACCTGCCCCACAGAGGTTCTCCAAGCCGTCCCCTGTTGTATCACGCTGTCTCAAGCCACCCCAGGAAGAGGCTGGGTGACTTCAGAGCAGGAAAGAGCTGGAAGAAGGCTACCCACTTCTGGGGCCACAGGTCAACAGGGCAGGAGTTAATTATCTTCGGGCCAGGCCTCTGGAGGAGGAGGTGGGGTTCCTTGGCTGGGGCCCCTGGCCTGACAGAGCCCACACCCCCCAGAGGCATTCACGGCAGAGCTGATGGAGGCCCAGGAGCCAGGACTCGGCAGGCGGCACCTGCACGCGAGCCCGGGCCAGTCCCGTCCACAGCCCGCGCCGCCTGGAATGCCCGGGGTCAGGCTGGCTCCTGGGACCTAGCCTTCCGGCCAAGGCTTCCCCTTACCAAACCACTTCTCGGTCCCCTTCCTCGTCCTGGGTGGAATGTGTGTCATCCTCAGAGCGCCCGGGGACACGTGGTACAACCCAGAGCTGCGTGGGCTCCTCTGCCTTCGGGGTTCAGGCCGGAGAGGAGCCCTCGGAAGGTGAGCGTGAGGCTCCGCAGGCTCTGGGAAGCCCAATCTTGGCCGGCGTCCGGTTCCCATGACAGTCTTCCTGGCAGCGTTAATAACTAACCCCGTCCCAGACAGGTGCTGGCGGCCTGGCCTCAGGAGTTCTCGCGCAGGGTTGACAGTGAGTCACTTCCCTTGCATAGTTTGCTTGCAGACTGAGTCACCCAGAGGCCGAGCCTTCCGTACATGTTCTCACACCTGGGCCAAGGCACATTCGTGCCCATGTCCTCGACCCCCTCGTCTCCAGTCAGCTGCGCCCTGCGAAGTCGACCCTCACGGCCAGGGCCACACAAGTGTCCCCGTGAGCCAGCCCCTGCCCTGCCCCCAACCCACCCACTCCCTCAGCAGGGACGGTGACCCCGGGGCCCAGGGAGTCTGGAGAGATGTCAGAGATGGGTGCGGGACAGGTGGTCCCCTGGGCTCGATGCTGGGTCAGGTCTCTGTCACCTCGGACCTTTACCCTAAAGAGCACTCTCATACCTTCCCACTCCTCCACTGCCAAACGAAGGACGACTGGACGTGGAAAGTTCTCAACAAGGAGCCAAAGCATGAAACTGTGAAGCCATGTTGGCTCCACCACTCTGGGGAAGGACAGAGGCTCTGGGGTGGTAAACTGAGTCTCATGACTGTGGCCATGCTCTCTGTGCACTGCGTCAGGTGGGAGAAAGGCCTGGCCTGGCAGGACCAGGACCAGGTTCCATGGGCTCTGGGGACACCTATTAAATAAACCTTGCCTGGAAGAACAAACTGTCAGGGAACCCTTCGTCCCCCGACTCTTATATGGTATTTTCCTACAAAAAGGATTTTTATTGAAGACAGAGAGAGAGAGAGAGAAATATGAAAAATTAAAAACAAAACAAAACAACAACAAACAACAAACCCCGAAACGTCACTGAAATCGTTTGGGGATTTACTCCTGTTTAATCCTGAGAAAGTCCCTCCCGCCACCTGGTTTCCAAAACAGATGCTAAACACAGCTGAGCTCAGGTTGGACCGCGCTGGGCGTCTCACGGCCAGGGGCTCCTGGCAGGTGCGAGACTGTCAGGTTGAGAAAAGATGACACTGTTTCTAGCATCGGAAGATGTCCAGTGCGCAGGCGTGGCGGGAAACCTGACACCTCACCAGCGCCTCCCCCCCAGCACCTGGCCTTTTGGATGACCTCCCCTTGTCTGGAGGAGGCGATGGGGTGACAGGGCGCTCCCTGGGGGCGGGTGGCCCCATATCTCCCATTCTCAGGAGTCAGAGTGCAGCCCATCTGCAGGGCTCTGAGACCACGGCTACAGCCCCGTGCACCCCGGGGAGCCCCCCGGACTTTCCAAACTGAATTTTGAAATCGGTTTTGGCAGCCGTGGCCATGGCACACCCGCCCAGGCTGTGAGGGCCTCTCCCCACCACACGCGTCCTGCACATCGTGTCCAGGGCCCCGGCGCCGAGGGGACAGCGGCCAGAGGGGAGCAAGGCTCCACCCCCAGGGGCTGACTCGGGGAGCCCGAGTGAGTCATCAGGCCTGAGCGGTGACCACGACGTCCCGGGGTGAAGTGGGAGGCCTGGGGACGGAGCCCGCTGCCCAGACGCGAGCCACGGTGACTCACATTTGGACCCCGAGGGAAAGTTCCATCTGCGAGTCCTCTGGATGGCTCCCGTCTCCCGGGTGAGGTCATCCGCGCTGCCGCTCAGAACTGGGACATACTTCTTTCTCCCAGAACCCCGGCGTTTCACTCGCAATTATGGTGAGGGCAGAAATCCTCTTCCCAGCCACAGCCGCTCGCCCTGCCCACCGCACACACACGCACACACGCACGCGCACACACACACACGCATACACACAACAGACGGACGGTAGGGGAGAGGGTGTCCTCCCTGGGTGTCGGGTTTTTTCATCGTTCTTTATGCCAAGGGGTCAAAAGGCAGCGACGGGGACGGGCCTTTGAGAGGAGGGACATTAAATCTGCGCCCGTTGATTTGACCGTGTTGTCGCTGCTTCTGATTCTGACGATGGCCCTGTGGGCCCAGCCGTCAGGCTACCATCTTGCTCCACGATCCCAGGGGCCATCGGCCTGGAAGCCGAGGAGAGCACAGCCTCGGGTGGAAAGAGTCCCCAGCAGAGCGGCGCTCAGGAGCTCGGCAGGGTCGTTCAGAAATACACTTGAGCCTCGGAGAAACGTGCAGGCGAAGACCTCACCCTGCTCACGGTCCTGTGCTTTGCAAGCGAGTGTGACAGGGCGTGTGCACTCGGCTAAGGCTTTGCTGGGGAGCAGGAGGCGTGTGGCCTGACGGACTGCAGTTTCCGGTGCACGTCAGCTCACAGGACATTAGCTAACAAGCACCACGACTAGGTGGAAACGTTCTGAGAAAGACACGTCTGTCGGGCGCGAGCTCTGGGGCACGCTGAGCCGGCCCCACCTGGACGGTCACGGCGACCGCAGGACGGGAAGGACCAACGGCGAAGCAGGACATTCCCGCAACTGTGAGCTCCCTACAGTCAGAGGAGGAGGACGATGAGGTCGAGGCAGGGAGGCTGCGGAGGGAGCACGTGGCCCCCGCCAGAGGGCTCTGGGGACACCATGCGGGATGGCCTCGAGCTGCACCCCTGAGGGCGGCCGCTCCCCCCCCCCCCGACTACCCTCCCCACAACTGGAACAGGAAAGCCAGAGCCTCTGGTCTCCCTCCTCCCGTCATTTCCCACCATTCCCTTCTGTTTCCCCTTTCCCTTCTCCTCCTTGCTGCTGGGCCCAGCGTGGCCCGACCGAGGCCTGGAGACCCCCCCGGGCAGGGAGGAGCAGAGAGGGACCCGCCACCACCCCGTGCAAGAGGCCATCCTAATTAGGCAACCACAGCTGCTGCTGAGAATCATGCCCTGAGGAACAGCCTGGAAGCTTCTCGGCTCATCCCCACTGGAAATGCCATCCGTGGTCACATACCTGAGATCCGGCCCGACAGGCGCCGGCACCTCAGTGCCCCTTCCGCGCGGGCCATCGGCCGCCTGCTGCTCTGCTCCTCTCTGTCTCCAAACCAGCCCCCAGGAAGTGCGACCGCAGCACACTTGTCTCACTGGTCTCAGAATCCTGCTGTGGCTCCCAGTTCCCTTACTGGGAAAGCCTGACGCTCCCTTTCCCCCGACCCCTGCCACCACCCTGCCACCCAGGCTCCCCCTGGCCTGGGCCTCATTCCAGTTCCACCGTGCTCCTGTCCTCGGCCTGAATGTCACTGTTCCCTCTGCAGAACCCTCGTCCCCAGGGTGTTCACGGACCAGATCTTTGGAGCGTGTGCACAGGGGTCACCTCCTCAGTGAGGTGTCTGCTCCGTTCAACGCTGCACCCAGCCCTCCCCTCCCTGCCCTGCACACGCGGCCTGCCTTTGTGCTCCCATGTCTGCTGTCTTGCACAACACCGTCACCTTATGTACAAGCTAATTAACCCATATACTGTTTTGCTGTTTGCCATCCACCGTCTCCCACACTAGAAGGCCAGTCCCGTGACAGCAAGATGGTGTTCTCCGCCTAGAACGGTCCCAGCACGCAGTGAGCCTCTAATAACGCTGTTAGGCCATTCCCACGGGTGCAAGGGGCCATGTATCTTAAGGAATGAACCGCTCTTCCTGGGGGAGGGAAGGGAGAAGCCGGGCTAAGGCAGAGGGTGCTGTGTCGCCAAAGGCAGTGCCCACACTGGCCTGGAAAGTCCCCTGGAGTCGCTCAGTCCTGTCCCCGCCCCAACTCACACACAGCCTGCTGGTCACCCGGGCACACGGAGCCACCAAGGAACCCTTTCGCCAACGGACTCCTCCCCAGCCCCAACCTCCCACCGGACGCCCACACCGGGGAGCCAGCGGGGAGAGCACGGAGGCAACGTGTGGAAATATTCCAGATTCGGGGTTGGGGGAGGGAGGATACACAGCAGGTCAGTTTGGCTGTAAAGATCCAAATTTGGGTGGGAAGTGGGAGCAATTAACATTAAGTGTCCTGTGAGAGCTGGTTGCTGGGATAAACCAGGAGGGAACCAGGACAAGGCGGCGGCTTTTTGGTTTTCTTTGGCCTTTTTTTTTTAATCAGAAAGTGGCAGGATGAATACTGGATTTAAGAAAGAAGTTTCAAGAAGACAAAGGCAAGATCGTTTTAGGAAAGAAAGACTAGAAATTCCCAAGGTCGGGGCCCCTCATGAGCGTCCCAGCTTGCGCGACCCAAGTCCAGATCAACAGCGTGGCTGGGAGAAGGGGCGGGAAGGATCAAACCGAAAGTCGCCGGGGAGCAACTGCCAGGATTTAGTGTTCTAGGGGGTGGAGGCGTGAACACCGTGAACACCACTGGACACCATCCTTCTGCCTGATCCATGCGGAATAAGATACGTAAGGAAGGGAAGAGACAGGGCATCTGCTGAGGTCTAGACTTTTATTGGATCCACTGTATTGTCCCATGTAACCCACGACCTCCCCTGAGGACAAGGTATCAGCACCAGCATCTTCTAGGTGAGGAAACAGAGGCTTAACAATGCACCCAAGATCCTATCCAGAGCTAACGAGGGAAAAAAACACCCGCTGACATTCACTGTGTGCTTTGTCCGTTCCGGGCACTGGGCCAGGCATCTCACTCTGTATCCTCTCATCTCGTGCCACGACACGGCAGGGACGGCTCGTTCATTGTCCCCATTTTACAGATGGGAAAACTGAGGGCTAGGGGAGGGAAGGTCAGCAGCGATAGAAGGCAACCCCGGGGTGAGCAAGCGTTCCTCTGCTTCCTCATCTGTAGGCTGGGGATGACACGCTCCCCTGCTAGCATTTCGAGAGGTGAGAACGAGTTCACCCAGGTAGACGCCTTGAGAACCCAGCCCGCCTGGAACTCACTGCAAGGACTGTTAGTATTTATTAACCTGTGTCTCTGGACCTTCTCCGACAGCTAACTGCAAGGCTCCTCCTGCCAGTCAGCCCTCTGGGCTAGCAGGCGGGTGTGGGTGCAGGAGGGCTGTCTGGGAAAAAGGAGGTTGGCAGCAGAAGGAATAAACCCCCACCCCCACCCCGAGCGAGAGGAGCAGCAGGGGTGTGGCTCTGCTCTGATTACCGGCCGCCTCACCTTCTGTCTTGTCCTTCTTTTCTTGCTCGGAGCACCTCCCGAGGTCAGCCTCAAAGCTCTGATTTCACCTAGAAAAAGAAGGGAAAGTTATGCCAGGAAAAGCAGAGTAAAACTCATCTGCAAACTTAAAATCTAGAGGGAGTGGTCTCCGAATGCCCCACAGCCTTCCAGGAACATAGGCGTTTAATAATTGTTTAGTCTTTAATATAGAATAAAACTACATTCCTTCTGAACAAAGGCAAAAACCCATTTCCTCTGTCAGTCACAGACACGGCAAACTGGAAGGTGACTTTCAAAGAAATACAGATGTTCATTCTAATGAGACCTACAAGAAAATGGAAGGAAGGTTACATTGGAGAGCAATTTTTTTCAAGTTAAAACTTAAATTTACAGGGGGCTTGTACACCTCCCCCCCAAAATAATAATCTATTGTCACAGTCCTGAGTTGTTCTGTTTTGGGGGCCCCTTTCCTCAAAGACTCTTATGACACTGTATCTGAATTGTTTTATGGTCTGACCACATGGCACGTCTGAGTTCATGATATGGATCGCCCATGAGGAACCTCTAGCTCGGTGCCCGGTCCCTGTCGTTACAAGCTAGACCTTCCCTGCCTCCTGCGTGAGTTTCTGGAGTGCAAGGTTACGACGTGTCATTCCTGAGCAAAGGCACAAGGTTACCGGCAGAGTTGCCGCTGCTGCTAAAATAGATATTTAATCTTTAAATCCGACCTCTGTCCAACCTGATTCAGACACCAGGAAGGGTAGTATTTCAAAAGGTGTTTAAGATAATAGCCCCATTCTAAGCTTCCCCATCATTAGACTCAAAGAAATCACTCTAGCCCCCTAGGCTGGCAAATGAAAACAGAGAGAAGAAAAAAAGGGGAAAAATAATACCATCAGATTTGAAACAGAAAACTTGTAACCTTCACTCACAAGGGAGAGGATTGTTTGGGTGGTGTTTTGTTCTTTCCCTGGATGCACACAGACATCATCTTGGGGCTTGGATCACTCCTGTGGTTTCTAGAGTTACGGAGGACCAGGTCCAGGCTGGTCCTCTGTGGCCAACCCCACCAGCCAATGCCCACTGCCACCACACACCCTCCAATGCCAAGTCGGGCAGCAGAACGGATTCCCACTCCTGTTACTGCCTTATATAGGGCCACCCCCAAACCCAGCCCAGGTTCAGTCTCTTAGGTGCGGAACATCCCATAACCTCATTCAAGCTCAAGCCTTGCATGGAAAGGACTGTAGCCTGACCCTTTCAGGGGAAATAGGAAATTGGACACAAGGCGATCTAAGCTCACCCAGCCCCAAGACATTTCAGTCCAACCAAAGCAAGCTGACCTCGGGGAGTGGGGAAGTGGAAAACCCTAGGGTAGGGGGAGATCTGGAGGAGACGAGGGGTTCTCACTCTCCAGGTTCCCAGACTTGGCTACCTGCTGAAACCACTGTTCCCCATTCCCCTGGGCAGCCTGAAAGATATCTTGAAGCCGAGACCTCGTTCCCAGCAGTTCTGATTGGCAGAAATTCAGTATTGGGTTAAAAAGAACCGAAGCTCCCCAGGTAAGTCTAACATGCATTGAAATGTAGGGACCATCTGGAGATTCTTTTAGAATTCAAAATCAATGGCTCTGAGGGGGCGGCCTGAGATCGTGCCTCTCTTACCAGCTCCTGGGTAAGCCCAGCGCTGGTGGCCCGCAGAGCACGCTCTGGGTGGCCCCGGCTTAGCAGGGGTGCCCTCTAACACCTGCCTTACGTCCGGTTCCCCTGAAACCTCAGGCAAATGGATCCCACTCCACCCTCCCGAACCTCCCCAACCCCTGTCCAAGAGGCCCTGAGACCCGCCCAGCTGACCTGTGGAGTGTCAGATGGGGAGAGACGTCACTCACATCCCACAAGAGCTGCGCCTCCGCCTCCATCCCCCACCTGGATCCAAGCCCCAGCCCAACACACACTCTAGGAAGCAGTGCAATCAACAGAATGGTTTTTTTTTTTTTTTTAAGATTTTATTTATTTATTTGACAGAGAGAGATCACAGGTAGGCAGAGAGGCAGGCAGAGAGAGAGAGAGGGAAGCAGGCTCCCTGCTGAGCAGAGAGCCCGATGCGGGACTCGATCCCAGGACCCTGAGATCATGACCTGAGCCGAAGGCAGCGGCTTAATCCACTGAGCCGCCCAGGCGCCCCAGAATGGTTTCTTTCTGCTCTGTTCCTTAACGTGAGTGGGGCTCTTCCCACAGGCTTATTGAGGGCCAGCAGGCCGCAGGCCTCCAGGAAGCCCGGGGGCCCATGGATGCAGCCTCTCCCGGCCCCCTGGCTCAGCATCTGCCGCACGGAGCCCTGCACACCCACCTCCCCGCTGCCCTTCCGTGCCCAGTGTGGACCACGGCAGGACCCGGAGCAGACGGCACTCCCTCGGAACAGGCCAACGGCAGCAGGCCACGCCTGGCACCAAACCGCTGTGCCACGGGCTACCCACAGCTGGTCCCCCAAGGTCCCTCCCTTCCCTCTGTGCCCCCAACCTGACTGGTTCCTTCCGGGGGTCTCCGGGGATGCCTTGAGCCAAACAGCACCTAGGGGTTCTTGGCCTCACCACCTCCAGCCAGGATGGAAGGGGCTGGTCCCCCGGGATTCCTCCGACGGAAGATCAAAGGGCCCAGCGGGCAAGGCCACAAGAAGACTCTGGCCTGCAGCGCGCCCAGACCCACCCCAGCCCGCAGCCTCTCCAGAAAGCGCATCACCACCTCCGTCGGTCCTCAGACAACAGAAGGCCACGCACCGCGGCAGAGGGAGGGCAGGAAATACAGGCGAGATCAAACTCGGGCTTCTCCCACTCTGCAAGTGAGTGGTGCCTCTTTGGCCAAAATAAAGGTTGCAGGTGGGAGAATTCTTGGACCTCCTGGATGGGTCCAGCCAGGGTCAGAGGGGCGTGACTTCCACAGAGCAGGTCAAGTCGCTGGCAGGAGGCCAAACCACTGGGTCCCATTTCGAGGCACGTACGGAAAGGCCAAAGCCCACTGAGCGTAGGAGGCAGTGCCCAGGACCCCCAACCATGAACATGTTCTAATTTCTTATAAAACTAGAAGGAATAAAAGAAGTATAATATGAAAGCTCACATCTCAACGAATCTGGCCTGCACGGCAGTCATCCTACACCACAGCGATCAGAAAAGGCCATTTTTAAATTTTTTTTTTTTTTTAATGTTGGAAAGGGGCTCATGACGACAAAAATGCCTAAGGTCATGAGCGTCTGATCCACTCAGAGTTCGACTTCCTTCCAACCTCCAAACCCGCCATTCTTCATGCGGACCCTTTGTGGAAGGCCTTAGGCAGCCCTGGAGGCCACTGCTCTTTCCCAAAGGCCCCCAGGCCAGCCCAAAGACCCTTCCCCTAAGTGCCTCCCAGCAACACTCCCCTGACTCCGTCCCCGGCTCGCCGGGTCCACGCAGGTAATCTGGGCCTGCTTTGGACCAGGCAGACAGCCCAGCAGCTCCCACCCCCGCTCAGCCTGGCAGGTAGACCTGCCCCTCTAAGTCCAAACACATGCTCAGCCCCCTGCAGGATAAACACGGAGCATACATCACACCCAGGCCTGTAAAAGATAATTACCCAATCTGATCTGGGCAAATTAGGCCCACGGAACCATCTAATTCGTACACTGAACTCAAGGGTTATATCGGCAGGAAAAATTAACCTGGCTCTTTATTGGGATTTGCCCCCAGGTCAGGATTAGGGATTGTTTATCTTTTTAAATTCTCTAGCTGAGGAAGCCTGGAAAGGCTCTCTCTGCACCCACCCCTTCTCCTTTCCACCCCATCCTGGTCCGCCAGCTGCCCAGGGGTCTTTCCTACAAACTCGCTCAATAAAGCCCCAATGAGAACAGACAGACAGACAGACAGACAGGTATTTTTTCACAAAAGAAAAGTTGGGACATCCCAAACCCAAATCAAGGACTTTATTAATGGGCACTGACTCAGAACGAGTAAACAGAAGAACTGACATGCCCAGATGGCAATGTACCTCCTAATTATTCTGGCCCAACTGTGAAATGTGGACTTGGAAAACACTCACAAATGCACATTTCCCTAAATAAATATGCTGTCTCTCTCTCTTCCTCTCTCTCTCTCTCCCTCCCACCTCTGTGGAGGAGTCTCTCGAGAGGAGATGCCATGAACAGGGGTTGCTCGGTGCCCATCCCCTTAGCTCATCACCGGCTAGAACACCCAAGACCTGTTGCCGGGATGTCAGGACAAGTAGACAGCAAATGAGGATTATCCTTCGTCTAACCAAAATAAGCACCGTGGCAAGACAGCCGGCTTTCCCCGCTCTTTCCTAGTGTACCTTGCAGGGGGTTTCCCCTGGGGGGAAAAAATCCCCCGCGGACTCCCAAGTCAGTGCTGTAACAGGGAGACGAAGCTCTGGCCCACCCAGGGGTATTTAGGGCTCATATGTTTGTGGCTCCTGCAAAGGGGGGGTGTCCGTGTGAGGACGAAGGCGGTGATGAGCACACAGGCCGAGCGGTGCTTCGGGCCAACGTGATCTACCCATGAAATCATTGCAACGTGCCTCTCCAGGAGACGGAGATGGCTTTTCTGAGCCTACCCTGGAGCCTACAGTAGGTCCTCTTGCTCTTTAATCAAAGGGCCGTGGGAATGGATCGTATATGGACAACCTGACCTCAAAAATATATGTCTGTGTGTACGTCGCTCTGTCCGTACGTGTATACTCCAGGACAATGACTTTATGGGAAAGAAAACCAGTTCCACACAACAGCCTTTGGCTTCAACCAACAGAGATCTAGTTCTCTTGCTCCTGATCCGCAAGGATTCCGGGCGAGCCAGCTAAGAGACGGGGAAGAGGGAGCCGGAATGGGCGGACTTACTGTCAGCGGGATTACTGTCTTTGTAAGGAGGTGTAGCCAGATCTCAGCCTCTGAGTCCAAGAAGGCTGAGGCAAGTGTACACTTTTTGGAAGGAGACATCCATCCCGTGCCAACTATATTAAGGAGACTTGGAGGAAGGTCGGAAGCAGCAAAGAAACGTGTCCCTCTTCCTGAACGAGGAACACACCGACACGTTCGGCAAAACTGCCCATTCCAGGCGCAGACAAGGGGAAGTCGAGTATCCGGCAGAAACCGTGCAGACGGGACGACACAAAGGCTTGGTGAATAAGCGAAATGATGTCACACACACTTACGGGTTCTAGAGTCATTCAGTCTAAGGCTAAAATCCTAGCTTGGCCACCAACCAGCTGTGTCACCCTAGACCCCTTCCTGGCTGCCCCCTCTCTCACCTGACCAATGGGAGCTGTGAGAGTCACCATTCTTTGTCACTCATAAGACTTCCACGACCGCGAGCCACGATCAGTCCTGTTATTTCTGGGGGAAGATGGACACCAGAATTACTCTTGTCTGCATTTCACACATGGGGTATCGGTGCTAAATTAAATCACGCATTCAAGTGCGTAGCTTGTTTCCAGGTTGGGGTAAGTTAACTGGGAAGGATGAACTGCTAGCAGTGTAAAAATAACTAGATTACAGAATTGCACAGTTCATAAAGGCGAACTTGGAAGGAGAAGGCAAAAGGTTAACCACTGTCATGTCTGGGGAGCAGGGGTATGGGCAATTTGTTTTATTTCTACATGTCTACAGTGACCAGGCCTTGTTTGGTGAAGGAAAAAAAAAAATAAAAACAAAAACAAAAAAAAAACCTTGGTATTCACAAAGATAATACAAATAAAATGGACATCCCAAAGTCTTAAGTTGGAAATAAAACTATTCACACAATTTTTAAAGAGAACAGTCAGAATGGAAGTTGCAGGATTGCTTGTGAAGTCAGAAAGAGATACAGCAAGCTTGACCCCAAGTTGGGGTTCGAGGTGAGATCCAGCAGGGGTGCACCTGGGACCTCCTGTATGATCCCCAGAGCAGGGGTGAGCCGCACCCCAAGGGGCAAGTGTGGGTGACTTCAGAGGCAGCTGTAGATTTCACCAAAGGGAGAGCAGCACCTTCCCCTGAAGGGTGCAGTCCACACCGGCTTGAGCTATAAAACCTGACCAAGAATCTTAACCCAGCCAACATGCTGCAGGCCAGAGGGTTAACAGACCTGCTCCGTGGCATTTTCCAAATACCTGTGCCATTATAGACAGAGAGCTCTGAGGACACTAGCCACTTTGGTTCTCGACGTGTGTCTCCATGCACTTCCCGGAGCTTCTTACATAACCCCTGCCTGGAAACAGAGGCCAAGCACCATGGAAGCAGCTGAGGCCACGCCAGAAATAAGGGGCCTGCTGCTCTGCAAAAGCATGCAGCGGGACAAGTGGATTTGTGCCTGAAAATCAAGATCCTCATGGGCCTCCTTTGGGTGTCCAGGCCCAGGAACTGCCCCCTCCCCTCCTCTTCCTCCTGGGTCCAGTATAGACGGGGATCCCAAGGCTCCAGCCCCAGCCCTGCTGAACGCCCATCCTCTCCACTGGTCCTTTAAGATTTCCCCAAATCCCTGCCCCTGTCCTTTCTCCTAAGCTCCAGGGTGCAAACGGCCTTCAGGCTGACCCCTGATTCCCAAAGAACCTTAAGTTGTCCACATTTGGTGGTAAGTCCTTCTCTCCCCCTCAACCAGGCTCCCCTCAGCACCTTCCCATTCAGTGAATTAAACTTCACTCTCTCAGTGACCCACATGGACAATGTCTCCCCAGATCGCATGAGTCACTACCCCTGGTCAGTTCTTCTGCTCATGTGGTTCATGATCCATCTTGTCCATATGTCCCCATATGGACACAATCCATATGTTCCCCCACAGCCATGACCACAGCCGAGGCTCTCGTTAGCCTCTAGCCCAGGTGTCCGCATAATAAAAATGTCATTTGCTGAGTGCTCACTGTGTCCCAGCACTTCCCATGGATTCCTTTACTTAAGTCCCTCATCTGGGGCCACGTCTCCCCCTGTTACCTATTTCTTTGCAGACTAGCTCTATTTCTCAGCTGAAAAGCTTCCCATCTTTGGTGCCTCAGGTCCTTTGCACTTACTGCTTCCTGAGCCTGAAACAGTTTAATGTCCAGAGTCTCAGCTCAGACCGTGCTTTCTTAGAGAGGCGTCCATGATGACCCCAGGACACGGGCCACCCAAGCCATACAAGCCACACAGCTCTTCACAGCACTTGACCTCATCTGAAATGACCACATGTGTTTATTTAATTCTAGTTTGTATCTCTGCCTGCCGAGAACGTACCAGGTTCTCCACTGTATGATCGGCTTCTGTTGGAGGATGAAGCCCTCTTTCGGTTAAAAGAATGAATGAATATTAGTTAGGATCCCCGTGTGGAAGACAAGGTCCCTGACATACAGAAAGATTTAAAACTAGTTCAGGGTCATGAGGCTAGTAAATAGTTGAGGCCACATTTGTACCAAGCTCCTCTGGCACCCAGGAAAAAGCTGACAGCACCCTTGCTGTCCTGTCTATGGCTACTGTAAGCGCCCCCACCCGGGCTCCCTGCCTTTCAGCTTGCCTGGTCAGCCCCCTCTGTATTGCTCACCCAGGCTACCATTCTGAAACAGGGATTACGTCCGACTGAGCTTGCCAGTCGACAGCGGCTCCCTACTGCCTTTTGTGCACAGACCGAACCTGCCCGCCTGGAGTCAAAAGCCTCCTACTCTCCATGGCTCCTCCCCTCTCCCCAGCCCTCCCTCCCACTCTGGGACTTGTTCGTTCGTAGGACTTCTCCGTTGCTATCTAATCTTCACTTCCCTGCACCTGCAAGGCCTCCCTCACTCTGCGCCTCCCTAACACCTTCCCTTGAGGCCCCACCCAGGTACCGCCTCCTACAGGAAGCCACCTGACTTTCCAGCCCTTGGTGGTGGCTGGGCCTTGAGCCACAGTATTCCCTCTCGTACCCTCTATGTGCACCAAACCTGAGAACACAGGGAGAGGTTACCTATCCTTTTTCCCCCCCCCGCAAAGAGATCTTAAATTCCTTTAGGGTGGGAATTTGCCTCCTGTGTGGGGCTTCCTAGAGCCCCCTGGGGTAAACAGAACCTTAAGAGGAGGAGCCCTGGTGCCCTGTGCCACCCTCCGGCCCGCGGGGCTCCAAAGAGGTGGGTGGCTGGCCACAGCACCGGCAAAGCTCTCTCCCGCCTGCCGAGCCAGAGCGGCTGTCCTTGCTGCCTCGGGAGGCTCTCCGATGCCTCCCACCTGGAGATGCTAACAGTAGGCCCAGTCTGACCTCTCCCCCGGATCTTCACTGAGCGGAGTCCCCAACAGGAGGCCAAAGACAGAGGCCAACCCACTGTGCCGAAAAGAATGGAACCAAGGAAGGAAGGAAGGAAGTTAGTTAGTTTACAAGTTTCTCTCTTGAAACCACATCTTTGCCCCCTGGGGACACCTTCTGCCCATATGGCCAATAAGCCCTCCGGAGCCGGAGCATCAAGGTGCAGTGTCCCCAGGTGGTGGTCAGGACGTACCTGTGGCCGAGCGCCTGCCGACGGCTCACCCAGAGAGGCGTGCGGCCTGCACCCTCACCCTCTGGCCAAGCTTTGGCCTCCGTCTACGTCAGTTTCACCATGTTTAATGGAAAATAAAACGTTCAACTCAAAAACACTTTTCCAATGATATTTTCAGGGAAAATGAGATCACAGAAAACGAGGGAGGTAAGTTTACATGGTGTAACCCCAAGCCACATTTTTTTCCTAAAGAATCCCCCGAGAAGTTCGGGTGTGCAGGTATCTACCTGGGGAGACCTGGCCCTGGAGGCCACCTGGACAGCAGCAACACGCACGGTGCTGTGAAAAGTCACGCCGCTACCCAAACCCACACCCTCCGTGCAAACAGCCTCCTCCCCGCCGAGGCCCAGATGGATCCTGAGGTCCCTTAGGTTTGTGAAAGCTGCCGACGGCCCCCTCGCCAGCCTGGGTCAGCCCTGTGCCTCTGCCAGAGATACCAAACGTTTCCTAAACCCCAAGCCCAGCGTACATAGCTATGAATAGTTATTAACATTAACTGGGGGCATTAATTAAAAACCGTTCAGCCAGGCAAATGCTCATACTTTTAAAAAGTCATTTGGGTAATCGCCTTTCCATGCTACAAACTTTCCGAACGTCTGACAGGTTGACATTTCATAATGTTGTTTGTTTTAATCAAGAAGAGGGAAGGAGCCAGTGTGGTTCCCGGTTCCTTTTTCAGGTGCCTTGATTTATTGATTGGCAAATCCCCACTTAATAGCTGTAAAGCAGAGCTAGGGGAGAAAGAGGCTCCCACCTCTCTGGGTTGGTGTCTGGGCCGGTGATGAGGGACGTGCCCCAGGGCATTGGCACGGCTTCTTCCATCCTCCTCCCCCGCCCAACACCCAGCAACCAGCTTCTCCTGGGTTGCACCGTGGGACCTCCCGAACTCTGCTCTAGGCTGCCCGCCACCCCATCTGTGCCCCCTCTCTACCAGAGAAGGGCTGCTTCCAGCACAAATATACAATGGAGGGGCTCCTACTTCAGCAAACTTAGGAGTTGGGGGACAGTGGAGACTTGGCTCTTAAACTCTCAAATTTCTTTCTTAAGGCAGCGGAACCCAAAACCCAGGCTGGCCTGCATGAGTTGGAACCCCAGACCCACCATTTACTCTAAGTCTTGGGCTTCTCTGTGCCTTGTTTCTCCATCCATCAGCAATCTGTATAAGTTGAATACCCGCCTGTAGGGTTGTTTGGAAAGTTAAATTAAGATCAGTAAAGCGGGGCGCCCGGGTGGCTCAGTGGGTTAAGCATCCGACTCTGGATTTTGGCTGGGGTCATGACCTCAGGGTCCTGGGATGGAGCCCCACATCAGGCTCCACATTCAGGGGCGCGTCTGCTTTAGAGTCTCCCTCTGTCCCTCCTCTGCTCGAACTCTCTCTCTCCGTCTCTCTCTAAAATCAATAAATCTTTAAAAAAACATATTGACAAAGCACTAATAACAGCATCTGGGGCACAGTAAATGCTCTGAGTTTAAAAGCCCCCCCTCCCCCACAGGAATAAAGACACCAGCCTCTATGTGAAAACAGAGTTGAATTTGCCTTGGTTGACAAGAGCACCAAGGACCGGGCCTTAGACCATTTCCCCAGCTTTCCTGTTTCTGGGGTAGGGTGGTGGTGGGGTGGGGGGCGCCAAGACCCCTCCAAGGCCCAGCCGGGTCCCAGGCACAAGCAGTGACAGCCGCTGCCCATTCTGGGGACCGAAGGCACTGAACTTTCCATCTGACACTGTCAGCCTGCCCAGGCCACGAAGTCTTTTATGGAAAGACAAACAAGCTTTCCCGGGAGGCTGCCCGGAGCGCGGCGGGCTCCCTCGCCAGGTGCCCCCAGGTCCGGGGCAGGCAGACGACACATGGCCAGCGACGGGGAGAGAGACATGAGGCTCTTGGGGAGGCGCACACTCGCCACCCAGCCCTTCCTCAGGACCACACTGCGACCTGCCTGCACGAGGGACGCCAGCAGCAGCCACCCCTGAAGGGAAAAGGGGGGAGGGTTCTTAAAGAAAAACCACCCCGAGGCCTTGCGGCAGCCTTAGGGCAACGAAACACGACACAGGCAGGCACAGATCTTATCTGAAATCACTGCACGCCACTAGCGCATTTCAGTATTACTGGAACACCCACTGCCTGTCACATATTACCACGGGCACCGGAAATACAAAGCGGAGAAGGCAGGTGCCAGGCTCCCAGAAAACCTTCTAGGAAAGATAACGTCTCAAACAACGGATGCTCCTATTTCGTGATGTGAATTACATGTGAATTACATGTGTGTGGTGTCCTTTATGCGTGTCATACGTGTGGACGTCTGTATGTTCACACACCGCAGCGAGGAGCTCCAGGAGAAGGCGGCGCCCACCCTCCGGGGTTGGCAGGACGGAGGGCATCTGGGCCGGGGAGAAGGGAAATGGCTATGGGGTCATTTGCCTGTGCGTTAGCTGGGTTTCGTGCAAAGGAGGATGGTGGGCACTTCTGCATAGGAATTCCAAGTCTGGCACTTTCCTAGCTGCACAGTCCTGGGCATCAGGGGTGTTAATACTTGGCTGAGCATCAGCAAAAAGTGAGGAATGCACAGACACCCCCAGGCAGACAGGCAGGCAGGTGATCGATTAAATGCCCAGGGAGAGGAAGCAAGAACACTTGGCAGAGGTGGCGTTCAAATGAGGCCATCGGGAGGCGGTTGGCTGTGCTCAAAGTCAGACGAGCAAGTGACAGGCCCTCCTGGGAGCCTGCGGGCAGCACAGCCCCGATCTGCATTTATGCTGCTTTATCAACCCCATCGGCAAAATCTGGGCCATCCTTCCTCCTCCCTCCTATCTCCCGGGGATGTCTGGGGACACATGGGAATCGAGCTGGGGCAGAGAGTGGGGTGAGGGATGTGTGATTCTCAAAGAAAGGCAAGCTATGAGCGGAAAGGATGATTATTTCACTTGGGGAAACCACGTGTAGGCAATGGTTGCGGTTTCTTCGGGTGTATCAGAAAATCCTAATAGAAAAGAGGTGATTTAACTGAGACCGGGAAAGAATGTGCAGATGTTTTAAAATATTAAACGGAATTCCTAAAGCCCCATAACATGATGCCTCCTTTCTCAAGCTTGGCCGATTTTAAAGGCCTGAGCTATAACCAGGGGCCGAACAGATCATAAGGCTGTTGAACTTGGCTCCCCGGTCCCATAGCAACCAGCCTCCCTCTGGAACCCAGGGACCCAGCCAGGCTCCTCGTGCCGTTTGACACCACTGGATTCTGTTCGGAGTATCATCTTCAGAGGCAGTTACTTAAACTGAGAGGCAGAAGTCATTCCAGGCTTCCAGTTAAGACCCAGGACCTGTCGGGACTCGGCCGAAGCTGCAAGCCCATCGGCAGACATGTCGAACTCTGGAGGAAAACTGGGAGGTCAGTGGGCTCCAGAGAGATGCAGGGAAAATGGGGGACCACCTGCCAAAAGGCTCAGAAACCCCCAAACACAGCCAAACAGACGGGGAGCAGAGGTCACCCATGATGACACGCATACAAAGGAGCACAGAATAAACACGCCTCGCAGCCAACGGCCCAGAGCCTAGGGCAGAAACTCCACAAAACCCAACTCTACAGGGCACAGAACGCAGAGAGATACAGGCTGTGGAGCCAAGCATCACGCCAAGCAAAGTTTTGTTAACTTATGGGGGTGAAGGGTCAAGTTCATAACTGGAGAGAGACTGGGTTTGCCCATCGCCTTAGATGTTTCAGAAAGAACTGGACAGGATGACAGCCGCACAGGTATCAGTGCGAGCTTTAGCAACAGCGGAGTCCAGAATTAGTTGGTGGGTGTTTATCTCCTACCTAGCTGCTCCCCCCAGCTCTCCACGGCTCCTGAAAATTTCAGGCTGGGTCTGTATTGTGAGAATTTAGGGAAAGGTCTCACTGTCTTACTGTCCTTACTAAGATGGATCTCCCTTCAAGGCAGAGTCCACAGGCCAACTCATCTTTTTGTGCCATTGGATTAACGTAAAACCCTTCAAAGTCCCACCTTCAGAAATCCCACTTCCAGAACTTCCTCCATTGAGGATGAAGATGGAGATCATTCTACTATATTGTGTATAGGAAGGTGTAAGGGAGTCCAATTCTGCCACAATCTGATTCCAGTCCACTTCCAATGAACAACAGGCAACATTTAACACTCTGTGGTTAGGAGATGGTTGGAAAGTCGGAGGTTGTCTCCTGTACCACCAACGTGGCTCAGAAGCCTCCTAAGGTCGAAAAGATAATGTCTTCCAACACTTCTTTGGTCAAGTGATAGCTACTGGTTAAGTTTCAGAAAGAGACAGCATCTGAAGTTAAGTAGAAGAAGCAGCAGGGAGCGGTGGGGGGACAGGGGCAGTGGGTGGGGTTGGACTGAAGACACGAGGCAAGAAGGCTTCCCCTAGAGGAAGGGGTCTCCACCTCAGCCTGGAGATGTCTGGAGCTGGACCACTCTTGGCCGTGGAGGCTGTCCTGTGCACTACAGGACATGGGATGTTTAGCTGCTTCCCCGACCTCACCCACCAGATGCCAGGAACATCGCCCAGTTGTGAGACTCAAAACTGTCTCTAGACCACCGTCCGATGTCCCCCGGGAGCAGGAGGATGCCATATCACCCCTGATTGAGAACCACAGGATGAAAGTCACAAGTTGGTCACGAATTAGCAGTGGGATCTGAAGGCTGTCAGAGGTCTCTGTTCCTTCAAGTTCTCATCCACGAGACGAGGACACTGGACTCTACCAGTGTTTCCCACGCTAGGGGTGAGGCACCCTAGTGGTATCTGAGATAGCTATTGGCCACACTCAGACATGCTGTTAGATAAGACGGGAGTCACGCAGAAATGGTTTTCCCTTTTCCCATCTCTTTCCCTACTGATCAAAGCAGGAAAAGCATCCTCTTTTGCGGCTTTAAGTTGCAACCCTCCCTATAAGAGAGAGAGCAATCTCCGGCACAGAGACTTGGGAAAACCAAAAAATCTCCATCCTTTATGATTTCACTGTATTTTCTCTTTGTGCACAGCGACCTCCTAATTCCATTTACGACAGTGATGCAGATTTTCTTCTTCATGTATGTTTATTTACATAACCTGGGAGCCCACATGGAAAAATATTAAGAAAATAATAGTATGTGTGCCAGGATGGCAAAATTCACAGAAGCCTTAGGAAGTGCTAGAAGGGTTGACACCATCCTTCCCACAATGATTCCTAACTCGCGCTGGACATTTCCTCAGGTGCCTCACACGAACCCCAAGACATGAGGTGAGATTAGTGATTTGGAAATTCTTGAATCCAAGTCCTCTCAATTAGTCTGTTGTAAAGGCTGGTCACTTGTCATCTGTCACAGGTTGAATTATGCCCCTCCCCCCACGGAACAAATTTGTAGGTTCGAGTCCTAATCCTTAGGACTTCAGCATGTGATCTTCTTTGGAAAGAAGGTCGTGGCCAGGGTCATCGTTAGGATAGGTCACACTGAAGTGACATGGGCCTTTAAGGTGATAGGGCTGGTGTCTTCATAAAAAGGGGAAATCTGAATCCAGACACACACACGAAGCACAGCCAGGGACGGGGTGATGCTTCAACGCACCAAGGGATGCCCAAGGTCACCAGCAAACCCCCAGAAGCCCAGAGAGAGGCATAGAACAGATCTCCTTCAAACCCCTCAGAAGGAGCCAGCCTTCTAGTTCCCACAGCTGAGACGCAATACCTTCCAGCTGCGTAAGCCGCTTTATCGGCAGTCCTTTTTGTTACATTAGCCCTAGTTGACTCATACCTCCTCACGAGTTCATTTACTACTTTGTTGACTGTCCTTGGCACTCATGAACCTCCCTGTGGGACAGGAAATGCAGACATACTTGCTGAGGAACTTGTCTTTTGTCTTCATTCGGAGACGGTCATGGAGGGCAAAGGTCATAAAAACAAAACAAGCCCCCGTCCACCGCCATCAGTGCTTAGGTACATCTCCATAGGCCTGCTATACGGAATCTTCACAGATTGTATAAATTCACTCTTTGTTCGTTGCGTGTTCTTCTCTGGTGGTCTACAGGGTCAGTCTCCAGCTGTGACACATGGGTGCCCAGCTTCCGCCCAGAGGGAGGACCCAGGGTAGAGGCAAAGCAGGGCACAGCTGTTAGTACCTAGACTTCAGAGCCTGCAGGATTCGCACTGTTTCCCCTAAAAAAAAAAAAATCCTGGCCTCCTATGCAGACATTCATACCAATCAGGCCTTCCAGTCTGAAGGCGCTGGCTACCTCCAGCTGCTTAGAGCAAGCTCCAAATATGCAGGCATTTGAGAATTCAAAACTCGAAGGACGGTCTGGTGAGTGACAAAGCAGACAAAGTCTTTTGGGTCTTTCTCCCGGAAGTGTTCACCCAACACGTTCACGTAATGTGCGGCCTGGTAGGGGACCAGAGCCACCGCTCAGTAGCCAACAGCAGAAGGAACTAGAAATTCACCTGAGGCTAACACCAAATCAGAACCCAGGACTCTGAGACACGGCCGAGGGGCTGGGGAACTGCGGCTCCATCTTTCTGGTTCAGAAACATGCCCCTTCACTCGTTGGCCTCTGCATTATACAACAAGAAGTACGGCCGAGCCCACAAGCCCGCTTGCGTTTTCCCTCCGTCTAAAACAGATACACCGGCGTCCCACACCTCTGATCACAGCCGTAGTTTGAGAGATCGATACTGAGGCTTGAACGTAAAATAGCGATCCTCTTTCTCGCCCTTTCCGGCCATGGCCACGTAAAAACCAGAGCCCGCCAAAGAGAAGGGAGCCAGAAAGCA
Source organism: Mustela nivalis (assembly GCF_964662115.1). Lineage (NCBI taxonomy): Eukaryota > Metazoa > Chordata > Mammalia > Carnivora > Mustelidae > Mustela > Mustela nivalis. The sequence continues at coordinate 54,387,591 of NC_139036.1, forward strand.
CCACCGCCCAGCTGCGGCCACACACCTGGTTCCGCCAGCTCCCATCCTGGAGGTGTGAGCCCCGAGAGTGAGCAGGCATCGATGGTGAGTGAGATGCTGTGGCGGGAGCTGGGGCTTCGTCTCTCCTACAGTGGACACAAGCTCTGCCTGGGTCACTTGCTTATATCCCAGGTAGGGACACGGGTCGTGAGCAAGTAAGCACAAGCCTCTGATGACCAACCATGAAGCTTCTGGGAAGAACAGAGGAACGATAGAGGGGTGGGACGCAAGTCACAGGGACCGCACAGGTCCCTCTCGGGGACTATTGTGATACCTAACGGGACTAAGTTAGCCACACGAGCGAACGTACGGAGCTGCCGCCTCTGGCTGTCCCCCAGGCACAACTGGGGTGGACCCCACTCCCAGGCCACGCTGCAGAGAGTGGAAATTCTGAAACAGTTACAACAGAAAACAACAAGACTTGAGAGAACACGAGACCCGTGAAGACACAAGCCAGGGGAACACCCATTCGCCCAAAGTGGACATGACCTCCAGGTAAGGTAAGAAGCTCAGAGAGTCCTTGAGAGCTGTGCCTCATTCTAGCACCTACCACCGAACGGAGTTTTAAAGGAACCGAGCAAAGCCGTGCGATTTTACCCCTCTGGGCCCCTGGGCTCTGGGAGGGCATTGATGAGGGCCTCGAGCATGACCACTCAACCTTTTATCACCATGAGGGAAGCATGGCTAAAATGAAATAAAATAAATTAAAAAATAAATAAAGGCTTCCTGATACCTTGTCTGTCGTTGGGATAACCCCCAAGGCAAGCCTGGAAAATCCCTTGGCTTGCTAGGTCCCCGGGGCTCAAAGTCCTCCTCTTCCCGGCCCCACCCGCCCAATGGAAAAGTACTAGCATCTCAATGGCTGGGTTTCTTCCAGGGGTCCCTACTGGAGACGTGTCTATGCATCCCCCCCACCCCGCCCTGCCTGTACCCTATAGGAACATCCCACCCCACTGGGGTGAGCTCCAACCTCCCTTTCTGGCCTGACGGGCTTCCACAGCCTGAACAACGCTGCCCAAATAACCAGGCAGGCAAGCGTGGCCAGGGGCCAGGAAAAATGCCTTGAAAAGCAGGGAGCGCTTCAGACCCGACGGCTCGCAGCGTGGCTGGGCCACCGCCCTGCGCGGAAAACGAACGGATGCGAAGATCTGGCAGAGCAAGGAGGCGAAGGCGCCCTCCACACCCAGCAAGGCGGCGGGTCCCGCGCCCACGGGGCACAGGGCGACAGGGAAGGCGGCGCTTCCCGAGCCAGCCAAAGCTCTGGCAAGGGGAAGGCCGGGGTGGGCGGTGGCCGCGGGCGGACTCTGGGACCTCCGGGCCTCTTTGCATGAGACGACACACCTGACTGGCCAGGGCACACCTGGAGGCCAGGGCGGGCCAAGCTCTCCAACAGTCGCTCACTGTTCCCGGTGCGGAGAGGCCTGGCAGCCTCGCGGCTCACGGACAGGGGGGCTTTTCTCCTCCTCGGTGGGCCACGCCTTCCCAGGGCACACATTCCCTCCATCCAAGGGTTTCGTCCAAGCCCCAGGCTCTGACCACAAAAAGTGCCCTTTTCTTTGGCGGGCTCACCTCAGACGTGAGGTGCTGGAGAGCCAAACCGCCTGCTAAAAGGACATCCCCAGCACATTTCTTTCTAGTCAGAGGGTCCATGGCCGGTGGCCACAAATAGCACGTCTTTCTCTCTCCCTGCCCCAGTCCTGGGGCCCTCCCGAGTCGCTCCCTCGGTTCCAGCTTTATTAATGGCCAAAGGGCGGTGGCCTAGAGGAGCCCTTGGCTTTCTCAGGGTGCTCTGGGTTGACCCAAAGCAAGCTGGGCAAATCTCTGGTGGGAGCCAAAGCTGTTGAACACAAGGTCTTCAGGTTCTCAGCTCATCAGAACTGAGTTCTGGGCTGCCCCCAGCCCCATGTTTCTGGAAAAAATGCAAAACGCCATGGCGACCCCCTCCCCCCTGCGAGGCTCCCCCCAGCATACTCCGACATGCTCCTGGTGGGGGTGGCGGGGGGGTGGGGGGCTTCCGGCCTAACAGTGGCACAGAGGGACACTCTGCCCAGGAGCTTAGCGGATTTCTTCTTTTAAAAAAAATTTTTTTTTTTTTTTGGTCCCACAAAACCCGGTTGTGAAAGGAAAAGCAAATGCCAGCCCTGTTTGACAGACATCAGATTTATGGCCGTTTTTTAAAGCCTCAAGTACGTCACAAGAATTGGCCCACCCACTGCACTGCCCCAATTGTAAACACGGCCGGGGGCCCGTCGCCGCTCTCCTCGTATCGGGTCTGTGGTTGTCCACCTCTGAGCGGCCCTTGTTCCCCTGCCTCGGTCCCTGGTGGGTTAAAGAGCCGCCTGTCTACGCGGGGAGAAGACCGTGGAGCGCTCCGGGCTCAACCCCCAAGACAAACACGACCGGCTCACGCCTGCGCCGTCTGCAGACGGGCCGCAGATGCTCATAAACACGGTTGGGGTTTATGGTCTGCCCATCGATTTCTCCATCCATCCCCTACCCGGCGAGCCAGGAGATCGGTTTTTTTTTCCCCCCTTCTCTTAACGTACGAGCTCAGTAAACTGTTGTCAGGCTTGGCGATAAATTTATGCGTGTTGGCCTCCAGATGTGGCTGGAAAGAAAAGTCAACACAGGGCAGGAGCAACCGCGTTTCAGGTTTGTGCCCTGTTGAGGCTGAGTCTGCAAAACCAGGGCCGAGGGAGACTTGTTTGCCCTTTTCAAGGAGACACGGGGAGGCAGATAGCTTTTCCTAAAGGTAGGGATGCTATTCTGGGCAGGAAAGAGAGGCCCAGGTCCTCCGGACATTTGAGGGTAAGGATCGGAATGCAGGGGTGTGGCACCTTATCCAGAGTCACTTGGAGCCTGGTCCCCCTCTGGCTCAGGGAGGGTTTGCGGGGGGTCCCAGCGGGGTTCTTCAGCGACTCCCGACTAAGACGCCAGCCTGGAGGAGCAACGTCTTCAGATCAGAGTGAACTCTAAAAATCCCTATCGTGAGGTCTACTTTGCTGGTATCACTTACCCAGAAAAAAGAGACGGGAGCTCAGAAAAGAGGCAGAGGGGTGCAAGGAAGCAGACAGCTCTGCCCATTCCAAACTTGAACCCGTAGGTTTTAATTGATTTTGTGGGTCATGAAACCAGTGGGGCATGGGAGCCTTTGAAATCAGACCAGCTGACCTAGCCATGGTGAGAAGCAGAGAGACAGGCACCTCTGAAAAACGCCAGGTGTCAGAAGATGGCATTTCTTCTGCTATTTCTTTAGAGGGAAAAAGAGAGAAAGACAGGGGTACCTGGGTGGCTCAGTGGGTTAAAGCCTCTGCCTTCCTCTCAGGGCATGATCCCAGGGCCCTGGGATCGAGGCCTGCATCGGGCTCTCTGCTCAGCAAGGAGCCTGCTTCTCCCCCTCTCTGCCTGCCTCTCTGCCTACTTGTGATCTCCATCTGTCAAATAAATAAATAAAATATTTAAAAAAAAAAAAAGAAGGAGAGAGAGAGCCTGAGCTCTAGGCATAGCATTTGAAGGAGAATACCCATGTTCTGGGGAGTGTATTTGCTTTACCAAAGTAAGAAAACAAAAATTCATAAGGCAAAGGTTTTCTTGGTAACAATTCAGTGGAGGTATCTGTGGAGTTGTGACCGACGGCGCATACTGAAGATGTTCTCCCTGGAGGTTTGGTGAGGCGACAGGCTGGGCATGTGGACCAACAAGGGGGCAGTGGTCACCGCAACCCACCTTTGTTCAGTTCCAGAGAAGAGGCGAATAATTCGTCTCTGAACATCAAGTCACATACGTACATCAGCATGGAAACCGGATCCAGGGACCAGTGAGGACGGTCTCCCTGGGGGACGTCATGAGTGACACACCTGGGATTTGCATGATTTGGGCTGTACAGACATGCGTTTTGTACCTCGTTCTGTTCTTTTTTTTTTTTTTTTTTTTTTGACAAAGAGAGAGAGAGAGATCACAAGCCACCCAGATGCTCCCTCATTCTGTTCTTTAAATGGAACTTTGAGATGGACCTGAAAAATGTCTTCCTTGGATGAGAAATTACAAGATCACTGAATGATGTCCGGAGTCACGAAAGGTCAACGGTCGGTTCTCTGCCTCTGTACTCTGATGTCTTTGAGGGGACTAGAGGCATATAAAAGCTAGCTGGCTCAGTACAGAGACCTGAAGGGTGCTGTGACATTCTTTTGGAGCTACATGATGAGAGAGAGATTTTTAGATTGTACGTCAAAATCCGGATTTCTGGGTGGTCTTGTGAAAATGAGAAGATCCATAACACCCCCGTGGGTTCCTACACAGGAACAGTATCAACCTGAGAAGCAGCTGCCTCTTTATGGTGGGGGGTGTGTCTCCAGGGTTCTGTAATCTGCACTGTCCCAAAGCACCGGCCTCATTCAGTCTCTTGGGCTACCTTTTTGGTCCCTGTAGGCATCTGAATTTATAATTGAATTCAATTATAATTGAAATTATAATTCCTGGTCACAAAACATCTCCACTAGATGTTTCTTATTTGATCTTTTTTGTGGCAAAGTCAAAGGTGGTTTCCGATCCAGGCAGCCCTTCTACCTACGTAGAAACAACAGAGCGTGGTAAAAAGGGGGTCAAAGAGAAGAGAAGATATTACATCAGCAACTGGCTCTCTTTGATTTCCTCGTACGAGCCAATAGAACTTTTAGTGCTATGATACTCCCAAGTCTCTCGCCACAAAATGATCGGAGCAGGTATGTCCTAGATCTGTGCCTTATAGATGTCACTAAACAGCAGCATGAAGGGACCCAAGAAAGCATCCAATGGACACAAGTCCCTTCTCTCTCTCTTCCCCACATTGGAGTTACTGTCCTAGGTGAACCACAATATTGATGTGTTCTCAAGGGGCTTACAGTCTTCTCAAGGGGTTTGTATAAGGACCCATGAACCAGTTTGAAGGAGCTCCCAGTGGCTGAATCTGGGACATTTTGAGCACCAAAATAATTAAGAAAAGCAGTGGATTATAAACCACCCAATAGGTAGGTATTCATGAGTCCATGCCAAGAGTGAACAGACTCATTTGTTTACTATATAAATAAGTAGGGAAGTCAGGGGACTCTTGCTAGCAGTGGAATGCCAAGAAGCAAACAGCAAATGTTTAGGGAGCCCTGGAGGCGGAAAATTATTCGCAACCATCGTAGTAAAGATTGGATCAGGCAGGAGTCATCACTGGATGTAGATTCTAGGAAGAAATTTCGATGAGGATCTTTGCAGGATTTTTAAAGTATCTCTCCAGCAAGACTGTTAATATTGCAAGGAAGAAAAGCCCAGTACTTATAACACTGGAGAAATCAGACCATACCTTACATGGGTGGTCAAAATGAGCATCACGTATCCTGGACAGATGGACACCGGGTCCTTCTAGATGTGTGATGCTGAGAAAGATACCATACCACCTATCCAGCAGTTCCAGACCACGTAACGTCAGTCTAACCACAAGAAAAGTTCAGGCACAAAATGAGGAGTTTTCCATTAACAAAATGGAGATGGGGGCCCTGGAGAAGAGCAGTGCTCTTCAAAAATGCCCACATCACGGGGCGAATGGGTGGCTCAATCACTGGGCATCTGTCTTCAGCTTAGGTCATGGTCCTGGGGTCCTGGGATTGAGCCCCACATCGGGTTCTCTGCTCAGCAGGAAGCCTGCTTCCCCCTCTTCCACTCCCTCCGCTTGCGCTCCCTCTCTCGCTGTCTCTCTCTCTCTCTCTCTCAAATAAATAGAATCTTAAAAAAAAAAAAAATGTTCATGTCCTAAAAAACTATGGCTATGGGAATGTTCCAGATGAAAGGGCAGAAGATACGGCCTTGCTGTAACAGACTCTAGACTGCGTTCAGCACCAGAGGGAAAGGGTACCATAAAGAACGTTGTTAGAACAACTGACAAAACCAGAACGAGGCTGGAGAGTAGAGAGAAGTATCCCATGAGTATACATCCATGGAAGGTATGGAAGGCGTGGCTACAATGTGGTCCCTTACAAGGATACCCCTCTTCTTAGGAAACGCACGTCAACGTATCTAGAGGCAAAGGGCCACCATGTATGTAACTTGCCTTCAAGTGGTTTGGGCCAAAAGACTAGAGAGAGGGAAAGTAAGTGATCAAGCAAACAGGGTAAAATGGTGGGTGAAGGGTGACAGAGGACTGAGGACTTCACACCATTTTTAGACTGTTTGAACGATCTCCACATTAAAAGCTGAATAGTGTGGAAGCATGCGCGGGTGTGTGTAAAAGCAAGACAGCACACAAAAGTGTGCTTACAGCACAAGTCTGTAGGACAAGCCACGCAGAGCGGAGGACTGAACACCAGCCGGCAGAGCTGGGCAGGTCTAACGGGGGCCGAGCCGGCAGGGAGCTTTCACAGTTAAAAAGGCGGAGTTTTCCAGATGAGGGACACAGCTGGCGCCAAGATCAAGCAACTGGAACTTAAGTGTCCGCTGGGGGTGGGGTGGATGTTTCCCAAAACGGACTCGAAGGCTGGAAAGACTGAAAGCCAATGGCAGACCCAGATGGCAGGGTAAGGGGTGTCCTCTCGGGGTCAAGGGTAGCGTGGGAGCAGCAGGTGGTATCTGGGAAAAGTCGCGTGACCTCCTGGTGAGGGGGACAGACCGGAGAGGTGGGCACTGGGCCAAGGAAGGCCGCCAGGGGAGGGTCAAAGTCTGGGTTGGTGGTCGCCAAAGGGCCCCAAAACGAATGTCAGTGTCCCACAAGCGGAAGGCGCGCTCAGCATTGTTAAAAGGCTAACAACGTAATGCCTTCCGCAAACATGCTGTGTTTTTCAAATCCTTGGGAGATAAAATATTAAGTTATGACTCAGTCAACAGGAGTCTGAAAACCTGTAAGACTCATGTGGGTCTTCACGCTGGAAAGGGTGAGGAGCTCTGGGGGTTAGGTGTCAAGTTCCTGGCCAGGGTGGGGCTGCGGAGAACGGGGTGGGGAGGGAAAAAAAAAAAAAAAAAAGAGGAAGGGTGGATCAAAAGGGCTGGATGAGTTTGGGGAACGATACTTTTAGTTTAATTATAACACGTTTGTTAAAGACGGCAGAGTAGAACTCACTCCCAGGAAGTGCAGAGGCATGGGACATAATAACCTTGTTTTTAAAGAGACAACGTTAGAGGGGCGCCTGGGGGGCTCAGTGGGTTAAAGCCTCTGCCTTCGGCTCAGGTCATGATCTCAGGGTCCTGGGATCGAGCCCCGCATTGGGCTCTCTGCTCCGTGGGCAGTCCGCTTCCTCTTCTCTCTCTGCCTGCCTCTCTGCCAAGTTGTGATCTCTCTCTGTCAAATAAATAAATAAAATCTTTAAAAAAAAGAGAGAGAGAGAGAGAGAGAGAGCGCCAACGTTGCAGGTATAGATTAAATTAGAGCGGGCAGCAGAATGCCAGCCAAAAGGTAAAGAGGTAATAAAACTTAATGTTGATGTCCAGACAAATTATTTTACCCCAACGGGAAAGAAACCTGGGGCCCAATCTGGGGGCAAGGGCATGTAGGACTTCAAAGGTAACGCATTGAGGAGGAAGGTAGAAAAAGAGATACACAGAGCTGACATCTGAAGAAATCCCAAGGCTACAGATGCAACTTTCAGAGCTGTGTGCGTGTGTGTGTGCGTGTGTGTGTGCGTGTGTGTGTGTGTGTGTGTGTGTGTGTCTGTGTGTGTCTGAGGGGTGTGGCCAAAGCCCTGGCAGCCCATTGGACTCTAGAATAGAAACCTCGGGCTGGAGCTCATCCCCTGTGAGCAGAGGCGGGAGAGGGGGAATCTGTGGGTGGTCAGTGTTGAACGGGCCAGGGCGAACACAGGAGGAACTAAGACATGGTTGGGAGGGAGCCACGTGGAGGAGTGGGAAAAACCGGAGTGGGATTTCCAAGAGGAAGGGATGGGTGAACTGTTGAAACCACCTACAGGATTCACAGGAATCTTTACCTCCCTGTACAAGCTGGGACGGGGGCAGTCATGGCGATGTCCAAGAGCATTTTTTTCAGCTCAGAAAGGCTGCTTGGGACACGTTGGCAGAGCCGATGAGAGACAGAATGGATGGGCTGGAAAGGTCCAGGTGAGGAGGGCTGGCCGCAGTAAGGCTGAGCTCTCTCTCTCTCTCTGCGACTTGGGCAAGGAACGGGTTAAGTGGGACACGGGAAAAGGGGCAGAGAAGTGGCGAGGGGAGAGAGGCTGGCAGAGCCTGCATAGCGTGGAGAGGACACAAGGAGACCAGGCGATGTGCCCTGATCAGGGTATTTTTTTTTTTTTTTTTTTTTAATCCCAGTGGGAACCCATCTCTTGTCTTCCCTCCATTCTACCTGCATATCATTTACGGGGTTTAGCGAGAAACCATGGCAACAGGAAGCATGAAGAAATGACTGAAATGCTAGGAGGACACCGTGCCTCATGGGGCCCCAGTTCTGTTTTCTGGGGAACTGGATCCTTTCGGCAACAAAGAGTGAGACGCCCCACAGGCTGCTGCTGACTGTCTCCCAGCCGGATCTGACCTTTATGGGACCAACCAGCTGGCGGCAGCCATAAAGCAGGCACAATGAAGGCACAGGTTCCGAGTATCGGCCCAGCTCTGGGCACTCTGTGCCAGGAGGCTCCTGTCCCTCCTGCCAGCAACTTCCCAGGTGCCCAGTATCACCCCAGCCCCGCTCCCCTGCCAGGTCCTTCTCTGTGTCCTATAAGTAACATCCTTTGCCTCATCAAAGGATGCAGGAGAAACCTGCTCTGAACTCTGCTGCCCGGACATCTTGGTGAACCTCCACTTCCTCTGCACTCCTATCCCCATCCACACTCCGTGCTTTGAAATCCCCAAATCACAGAGCAAGGCGCTGCAGACTGAATACTGTAACCACCCCCCCAAATTCATATGTTGAAACCTTAAGCCCCAGTGTCATGGGATTTGAGGATGGGGGGTCTGGTCATGAGGGTGGAGGCCCCACGATGGTACTGGAGCCCTTGGGAGAAGAGGCAGGCGTGAGAGAGCTCTGTTCTCTCCCCCTCCCATCCCCCTCACCATGAGAGGAGAACACAGCAAGAAGGCGGCCGCCGGCAAACCAGGGAGAGAGCCTTCACCAACAACCTGACCGTGCCGGCGATCTGATCTTGGACTTCCTGGCCTCCAGAACTTGAGAAAGAAACATCGTTTCAGCCGCCAGTCTAGGGAGATGTTGTCATAGCAGCCCAAGACAAAAGGTAAAGTGTCAATGGGGGGGGGGCAGGTGTCCACTCTGCCGTCCCCAAGATTTAAAGCAATGCCTTCCATCGGAAGCCTTCTGCTGGCCACGCAAGGGGCTCTGTGCCACACCAAGTTCACTCAGCCCAAACCTGGTGGCATGAACATGAAGTCACCCCCACCCTCCAGCCCTGAACTCAATGGACATTTTCTGGATTTACTCAGTCCTGTGCAGGGGACCCCAGGCCACCTCCGATGGGCTCATCCTCTCCCCAGGAGACGGAAGACTCAGAGACCCTTGGCGATCCATGGACAGGTTTCATTATCTCTTGAATGCTCCAGATTTTACTTGTTTTCTTTCTTTCTTTTTTTTTTTTTTTAAACCTTTGGGAAGCAGTAGGAAATGGCTCTGCCCTTGCCCACAGCTTCTGCCTCTCCAGCCGGCCCCACTGCTTCTCCCCGACAGCTCTCCCCTTGGCTGCCCTCCTGGCCAGGTCCAGGAGTGTCTGGGATGAGTGCAAAGGAAAGACCCCAGCGCCCACAGGCACCCGGAGGCTGCGTGCGCCATGGTGGTCCTTGTCCGAGTGGTCACGGCCCGCGGCCAGACACCCTCGGCCCTTACGGCTCGGGCCCTGCCAACCACAGACGTCTTCAAACAGAGCCTTTGAAAAGAAGCTTTGCCTTGGTTCCACCCCTGCCACCGTCCTGGGAAACAGGGTCTACAAGGAAAATATTTTCTTAAAGTAACCCCCTGGTTTGGCGGGTTTACCTGCCATAGGGAGTCATTAATATTATTATTATTATTACTTTTAAAGAGAAGCATTTAGCTGCCCCATAAGAGCAGCCCAGGGAAAGGAGGGGAAAAGAAATGTCACCCTCTCTCTCTCTCCAGGCCCGCCTGAATTTGAGGTTTGGCTCAAAGACCAGGACGGGGCTGGCCAAGAGAAAGGTGTGGCTCGCTGAAGGACATGTCCAGGAGGCCAGCAACCGAAAACTTGAATCCCGGCTCGAACCTCACCCACCTCCCAGCCTGGACAGCCGGTGACTCACTTCACCTCTCCTGCCCTGGTGGCAGCATCCAGTAAAAGTGGGTCTCCTGACCTCACTGAGGAGCAGGGAGATTAGCTCATGTTTATAAAGCACTTTGAAGATGAAAAAGCCCGTGCCTAAAGGGGGTTATTATTATTATAACTACCTGTGGAAAAAGAAAAAAGAATGGGAATCTGTCTAATGATCAGCTCCTAGCACCCACAGAGTCAGAGGTGCAGGGAGTGGGTCCTTGTGGGCAATTATTCTGGGCAACTTATACTTGCGTCTGTGGCCCTGCGGCACCAGTTCCCAAAGTCTGGGATGGGGAACACCGTTGGGGGTGCCGGCAGACAGCATTACTCAGCGCCAAATCACAGAGGAAGGAAGCAACTCTCCTTCCTTTCTCCTGGAATCCTACCGCTGGCATTTAGGGGGACAGGGTCAGATCCGTGCCAGCTAGGTCTGTGACATCTCTCCACGTGCTCATGTCGCTTTATGGCAAAGAGAAAGATAATCTCAAAGCCAGAGGCTTGGCAGACAAGGCCACCTCCCTGGAATCTACACATCGGTTCTTGATTTCGCTGTGCTCAGTATTTCGAGATGGACTTTGTACAGGAAATCATAATGGATGCACTACATTTAATTTTAAAATAATGTTTCTTGGGGCGCCTGGGTGGCTCCGTGGGTTAAAGCCTCTGCCTTTGGCTCAGGTCATGATCCCAGGGTCCTGGGGTCGAGCTCCGCATCGGGCTCTCTGCTCAACAGGGAGCCTGCTTCGCCCCCCCAAGCCCCCCCACCGCCTGCCTCTGTGCCTACGTGTGATCTCTGTCAAATAAATAAATAAAATCTTTGAAAAATAAATAAAATAATGTTTCTTTAAATCAGAGTTTGTCACTCTCGGCCATTGGTACTGGGGAGAGAGGAGCGGTCTGGAGGCTTCTCTGCCGTGAGGGCCGTCCTGCCCATCCCAGGATGCTCACCCAGCGTCCCCAGGCCCCGTCTACTCACTAGATGCCAGCACCAACGCTCCACCCCAGGGGGGGCCACCAAAAATCGGTCTCAACATCATCCAATGTCTCCTCCCCCCACAACTAAAACCACAGCTTTTAGTTCAGTTCACTTAAACACACACCCCCCAAAACAAAAACGGCCTTAAGTAGCAAAGGCTGCACTGAAACGGCTCCAGAGCGGGAACACCTGTAACAGGGAAGCAGCTGACCCACGGGCAAGAGCTTCCACCATTTCTGGAAGTCACAAACAACAACATTGAGAAACCGTTTTCATTCCAGACCTTTCCGAGGGGTCATGCCCCGCTTATCAGATCTCCAGACTGTGGTGGCTACCTGCTTGTCACAACTGGCCTCATCGCCTGGAAGCCAGAAAAAGGACGGGATGGAGGCTGTCGCTGGGAAACAGGGGTGGGGCCCATCCCGAGAGGCTCGGCGGCCCCAAAAGGGCCTGACAAGACGCCTCCGTTCCTTCCGCCAACGCAGAAGCTGTGGCCTGGGATGAAAGGCTCCGTGATGTGTCCCAGGACAGACTCTGTCTGTAATCAAACAAGCCTAGAGCACACGGCATCCCAGGCCCTGCGTTCTCGCCAGCACCACGCGGTGCACGGCAGCAAAGGGCAGGCTGAGGACAACATCACGGCCCTCAGACTCACCGTACAGGCAAAGGGCTTACAAGCACACGCTGCTTCCAATGTGCAAACTTCAGTGGCAGCAAAGCCATAGCAATGAACTAAGGAGAGCCTGTCCCGGCAGCTGCCCAGCACGCACGAGGAAAGCCTACGCCGTCACCACCGGCGGCCCCGGCACCCACAGGCGCAGGCGGCTGGCAGCTGCTGTCACGGGTTCCTCGGTGCGGCGATCTCTGGGCATTTCACGGGATGTTTTCCTTCCCTGTCTCTCTCTCTCCCGCATGTGGCATCTGCATTCCTCAACTCCTTCTCCCGAGATCACAAGGAAGTTAAACGCCCAAACTTCCTGGTTCATGCAAAGTTAAGACTGTCAATTCCACAGACAGCAGAAAAAAAACAGTCTCATTGCGAAAATTTGGTGTCAGCTCTGCCTAAAACCCTTGTCTGTCTCAGAGGCCAGCACCAGGCATCGAAAACAAAGTCACGACTCCCAGGAGGAGCTTCTGCGAACCATCAGCAGAAAGGATCCGAGGGAGACGTGGACAGCACGTCCTCACGGCATGGGAGCCCTGGGCATCACCATCATGGAAGCAGCGGGAGGCCTCTGAGCCCTGCGCCCTGAGCATGCCAGAGGCCAGCCTGGGGAAGCATCTTTTCCTGTTCCCATTGTTCAGACAAGGAACCCAAAGGCCATGCACCCACGTTGTCTACTCTGTGATTTGGAGAATCAAACCAATGCAGGCACGTGACTGACATGAACAGGGCAACTCACAATGGTTATGCCATCCGTGGGCGATCCTATCAATCCCTCCATCAGTTCTTCCTGAGCCTGCCACAGGAGAGCCCGGATCCAGCCCTCCAAGATGCTGCCAGGTGCACAGCCAGGGTCGGATCCCTGAGAACCTTGCATCCCCACAACTACTTAGAGAGACGGCATAGGATGATGTGTGACTTGTGGCCAAAGGAGTGGCTGCGAAGTCAAAAGGAAAATCTCTGGGGACTGAGGAAGGGCTTATTTATGGAAAGCTGGGTCTGGAATGGTCAGGAAAGGACAGGCCTGCACAGAAGACCCAGGCCAGGCCATTCCTCGCAGGAACCAAGACCATGTGATAAGAACTCATGACGCTGTACCCTTGTCTGTGTTCTCTGCAACCAGGCAATGAAGCTGCTTAGTTTCCCACCATCGACTGCATTCAGAAAGCTCTCCATGGTCTCAGAAGCACGAGACATCCCCTCCAAACATGAAAACAACAACAAAAAACAGTACCTGAACTTATTTCTCTTCAGCTGTAGAAAGTAAATGATTAAAATGATCTTTTTTTAAAGTACTACGTTTCTACTTTGCTTAGAAGAGCCTCAAAAGAGCTGTCAGGTCTTCACACTCAAACCATCCCGGGGCTGTGCTGGGCCCTGGGAACAGAAAGAACAGGGCCCACCCTCAGGAAGCTTTTGGTCCAGATTGGGAGATGTTGAGGGAAGGTGAGAAATAAATAGATTTTTAAAACCTGTACTATGGGTACGTTCCAAGTCTGAGATTAAGAAGGTCACTCTCTCCTACCCCTAACATTTATCAGCCCCTCCAGGACCCTTTTGAGAATATATACAAGTCCCCGAGAAGGAATCAGCGGTTTCTCCTCATTCCCCCAACAAAGCCCAAAGAAGCTACATTTGCCCCTGAGAGAACCCATCGTCCCAGTGGCAGGACAAGGCAGGTTTTACAATGTGGTGAAAATCTCCAGTCCGCAGCCTTACGTTCTCTGGCTCATCCTGTAACAGAGAAAACGTCTCCACTCCTGGAATCTCACAGGGGCAAACCCAGTGGCATGGGAAGGAGACTTATTGTCGACTTGCGTCTCGTGCCCAAGAGCTAGGGACGACCCAGGAGTCCGTCCCCAGGAGAGAGGAGACCCAGAGTTGCGCGTGCACCCGGCTCTTTGCTCCTGCCTAGATCAGGAGTTGGGAACTCTGTGAAAGGCCAGACGCTGGCCGGGAGGCTGTGTCACAGCCACTTAACCCGGCCGCAGAGGGGAGGAGGCAGCCACAGCTAACACATAAACACAGGGGAGTGGCCGAGTCCCAATAAGACCCTATTTACAAAAACAAGTGGCTGTCAGTTTTGGCCCAAGGGCCATCATCTGCTGACCACTGGCCTAGAACATTCTTCCTCCAGATACCGACATGGTCTCTGTTCAAAGGTTATCTCCTACGGAAGCCTTTCCTGGCCACACTCAGCAGTACCCGTCATCCCTCTCTCCCTTGATCCCTCTCTGGTTTTTTTCCACAACATTTATCACTTCTGGATCTGTTTGTTGATCCACCAGCTATCCGCTTCCCCTCCAGGGATGCCAAGAGAGCTTCGGTTCTGTTTGCGCCTGGCACTTAGTAGGTGCTCAGGGACCATCTGTTGGGTGAACGACAGAGCGGCGGCCCCTCCATCCGCCCCGCCACCCAGCCCCGCAGGCGTCTCGGACTTTAGAAGGACGGAATGCTCAGAGGTCAGCCCAGTTACCAGACCACCTCCCTGCCCCAAGGGAGGCCGCCCGCTAAAGCACCCTGTGCCCATCTCTGGGGTTGTTCTCTCAATCTCTCTCTCTCTTTCAAGAATCTCCAGAGAAACCAGACAGTGAAATGCTCATTGGTAACGATCCCAGGTCATTGCTCTGTGCCACCGCTGAGAAGATCCCGTAAGCCAACAGCCTTTTCTCTTAGGCTCTGCCAACCCCTCTGGAACATTCCACAGAGGGCTCTAAGAGAGACGAGAGAAAAGAAGCAGCTCCCGGTGGCTCACCCTCCATCCACCAGAAGCCAACCTCACGGCTCTTCCGGAGACGGAGCTAATACATTTTTCAGCCAAGAATCAAACCCACCTCTCTACGTCCTCCTACTGTGGGTCGCTGCTCCCTAAACTCCAAACCGGTTTCTCAGTGCTGACACGGTGAAACAGGGAAACCTAAACCTCAGGGCTTCTCAGGGACAGGAACCTCCCCCATCACACGGCCTGGGAGCATTTGCACAGCAGAGGAGTGACTCACGGCCCAGCTCATCTCCATTGACAGATTAGGGATCTACTGTTCTGTTTCTCCCAAGGCCAGAGGGACACCAGACAGGACTGCCGTTCGCAGAAGGAAAACCATCCCACCTAGTCCATGAAGGAACCCAGCGGAAGTTTCCCCTCCAGGACAGTCTGATGGAGCCTCACTCCTTGGCTGTTCTCTTGCCGCCGGACCCGCTCCCTTTCCTGCCTCCCCGGCCTCTGCACACGGCCTGGAGGAGCCCTGGGCCGCCTCCAGCTCCAGCCCCACTCGCTCTCAAGGGAAGTCTGTGGTCACACTTTCTGTCCAACCGGTTCTATCCCTTATTTTTGTTTTAGGGACGATTATTGCCATGGTAATGTCCAGGTGACAAGGATGACAGGAGGGGAGGGAGACCGCTGTAGGCAACCCTTATCGCTTACGGAATGTCAGGAAAGCAGGGGCCTTGGGAGACGAGGAACCTGACCAGGGCTTCGTACCCGTCGCAAGACAGAACACACTAGAAAACAGCGGAGCTGGGGCCCCCAGGCAGCCTTCCGCCAAGAAAGCGCGGTCCGTCCGGCGGCCCCAGAGGCGAGCCCATCACCCCCACACCACGTTAGCTGGATGCACGTTTTCACATTCAGGAAGAGCACAGCAGGAAGGAAAGAGAAAGCAAAGGCTGTGATTAGACAAAAAGGAAAGTGGTTTTTAAATAGGATTCAGATAACGCTCCAGGATCCAAGGAGCGCCCCGGCCCGTGGGCCGCCTGTCCCCACGGCGCTGGTCATTTCTGTGTTTGCTGTGCCCACGGTGTGGCCGATCTATCTGTACCTCCAGCAGCGGGGCGGGGCGAACGAACGCAAACCCGGTTCCTGGGTATGAGCTTAGCGTCCGCAAACGGCCTCTGTGCTTCCGAGGAACTGGGCAGCCACGAAAGCAACGCCCACTCACGAAAACACGAGGAAGTGAGGAATTCACCGGGAAATCCTCCCCATCTAGGTTAGGATGAACCTCCATAGGGTCCCGTGGGGGCCAGCACACACGGACAGACTCGTGAAATAAAGAGTTTGTAAAAGATGAATATGGAACTGCTGCTGCTGCTTATTATTATTATTATTATTATTATTTTAGGGAACATTGTTCTGTTGTCAGTAAGTACGCTGCGCTAGCGAGCGCTGCCAACCAGCTACGGGGCAAGCATTACGGATCGGTGGATTCCCCGACCCAAGTCATGTCCCCCGACTCACACGCCGCACCACTGACCCTCACTGGAACCCCATCTCAGCACCTCCGGTTTTTTCCTTTAGGTGTTAAGAAAGCATACGCTAGATTCGACTGCTTCGTGGCTCTGTTATCGATGAGACACTCTATTTTTAAAGGTTTTCATATTCTTGCTACCCAAGAAGGCAGGAACAAGCCTTTTAATAGAGCATCACAGGCAAGGAGAATGGAGATTTTGTAAAAATATAAAAGAACGATTTAAGCAATGATGATGGGTCACAGTGGAAAGGGAAAGGCTCTATGGCTTCTGCTGGTCTGGGCTGCTCGGAGGGTGTATGAAGTGTGTGAGACAGAGTGCAGGGACGTGAGGCTGCTGTGAGCTCTAGTTCTTCTCTCTCAACCATCAGGGCAGTAAGGACGCCTGATGGGCCCATTTATGCGGAAAAAGCAGCAGCGCGCTCAGCCTGGGAGAAAGGAAGCAGCCTGCACAGGGCTGCCCTTGCCTTTCTGAAATCAATTAACGGTGGCCGGCCCCTCTAGCCGCACAACTCGAGTGTGCATGCCAAATGAGGAGACAACGCGGTTTAACAGGGAATGTTTCTTGCAAATCATGGGTTTGGAGCAGGGCTCTGTGGAGGGAGAGTCTAGGAGAAAAATGCTAGGATGGCTACGGGCGGGCAGGCTCTCCGTGAGAGCCATCGCCTCCCCCATGATTGTGCAGACGAGGGTTCTCACCACCCTCAATGGCCGCAGAGGCAGAAGCGAATCATGAGGTCCCAGAATGGCCAGGATGCGTCCTTTAAAACACGCACACACATGCACACACACAGACACAAGAGGGTTCAGAGTCCTATCTCTTTCGCCTGGGATTTTTCATGCCGAGGAGCTGGGTGTTACCCATGGGAACAAGTTTCTCTGGGGCCACACGTGGCTGAAACCGCCCTCCCAGGGACAACATCACGTCTCCCAGACACTGGCTCCCCTGGGAATATGCGAGCAGAGAGCCACGGCCGGATGATTCATAAGCTGAGCCCTCAGCGCATTCCCCTATGGACCTGCAGTTTCCACGACTCAGCGTCCCCTCGAGCCCATCCCCACGGCCAAGGTCACGGCCGCTGGCTGCTGCTCCAGGCCGGCCACGGTGCAGGGACGGGCACTTGCCCGGGGGCCACCTCTGCTCCATTCTTGCCTTCTCTCCTCCGTCAGAACCCGGGGAACCCGTGGGAAACATCTCAACATGAGAGGCTCTATTTGGGGACGACAACATCATCCTGGTTTTTTTGGCTTGTTTTAAAAAAGATACCACCCTTAGCTGTCAAAGCAGGCAAAGGTGTAGAACTGAAGAGAAGGCTGCTGCACCTACATTCTTGATAAAAATGGGACATTCTGGAACATACATTCTTCTAGTAACTGTCTTGGTGCACTCAGAACACCTACGAATCATAAAATGTAACTCTGTCTTCCGATTGTAATTTTTGGAAAACGACATAAATTTTGGAAAACGACTTCATGTGAGTTTCCCGACACTTGCTAATCAAGACCCCTGGCCGCAGTGTCCTCCCCGAGGGGACATAATTTGGGGTGCTCCTTGACTCTGTGCTCCCCAAACTGAAATTCTAAGACCCCAAAGAAATACTTCTGTTTTATTTCAGTTCTGCCTCTATTCTCAGTTGAAAAGTCCCAAGCACATGCAACCGGCCCCATGAGGAGTGGGGATGGGGGTCAGGGCGGGCACAGACAGACGCGCATGAAAATGACGATCTCTCTGTTGAGAAATTACAAGCTCGGCTCCAAGGTCACCTTCTTAAAATCCCCAATGATATCTTGTCAACCACAGCCTCTAAGCTTTGCTGCTTCTGGATCTGGGATTTTGTACGTTTGAGGGTCTTGGCTGCCAGAAATAAGAACAAGGTGCAAGAAGGCAGAGAACCAATACACAAATACGCATGACCGGGCGAAGAAAACGAGCTCCCCCAAGCCACGCTCTGTTTTTATCAAGTGGACCCCAACCGTAAAAAGGGGAGATGGAGATATGTTGGCCCTCCCCTCCCCCAACCGCCGCCCCTAACCCCACTGGAAACGACCCACTCAACAACCTGGGCTTTTCTCTCTTTAAGGGGACGTCTGAGAACACACAGCTCTGCAAACACTGGCAGCCCATACGCGATCCCGAAACTCAGAGCCTGCGTCTGAGCTACGTCACTGTAGAATTTCCAAATCTCCAACCTGGTTTTCGCTTCCCTTAGTTTAACGTAGCAAAGCTTTATCGACTTTTCTGATTCCTCGTGGGCTTTCTTCCAAAGTGCATGAAGGTTTCTGATTGTTGCTGAGTGCCTACACCTACCCGCCTTGTTTAAATAATCCCCAATCTAGAACAAGGATCAGCCAGCTTTCTACCAAGGGCCAGACAGCAAATATTTCCAACTCCGCCGGCTGTACGCTCTCCATTAGGACACTCACTTCTGCCTTGGTAGCCACAGAGCAGGCACCGGCCAACGAGCAAACCAAAAGGCACGGCCGAGTTGCAACAAAATTTATGGATGTTGAGATTTAAATTTTGTATCGTTTTCATGGGTTGGATTCTTACTTAGCTCATGAGGTGCCCGGAAACAGGTGGCACGTTGGTTTGGGCCCATGGAAAAGGAAACCCTCTGTGAATTCTTTCTTTTGAAAAGCAATATAATAACGATGATGGGAATAGCGAACATTTATGGAGCGCTGATTAAACAGAAGGCGCCCACAATACTTGTTCTCACTCTAGTATTCTAACACCCAAGGTAGGTAGGGTTGTGTAGATGGCGAAATTAAGTCTTAGAAGAAGACAGGTAATGGGTCAAGTTCACGTAGCATGGATGTTCACCGGTCAGAAATCTCACTACGGCCGGAGACAAGGAGGCGTTCCTCCAGCATCCCTAAGCAACAGAATGTATTGAGGAGGACGTGATGAAATGCCAGTTGCCTGGGCTTTGTAGGACTAGTTCAGAAAAGTCAGAGCCATGGGTGGGGGTGCAGGGGGAACACCCATCCACTTCCTGTACCAATTCCTTCTCCAACATTCTTCCAGCAGCAGAGCTTGAAGGGGCTCTGGGAATCAGCCAGCATCAAGGTGAGGGATGAGGGCGGTGCATTTTACAAACGAGGTACCGCTTGTACAGTGGCCCCCAGAAAACAGTGCAGTCGAGGGGACTGCAGCCCATCGCAGGTGACACGAGCCCATGGCAGGTCACGGCGTTCAGCTCTAGTGGCTGCACTGGCTCACCAGTCCCCGAGGTTCTACACTCGGATCCCCAGAAGTTGGATTTGCTCACATGCAACTCCCCACAGGAGGCTTCCGCCTTCTGGACACTCTGGTCTCCCCAATATCCCTGCTTTCTGCCTGCCTGCCCATAGCCAGCCTCCCTCTGCTGAGCTGGATGCAAATCACCCTTAGGGCCAGCCTCCCTCTGCTGCCCCCCAACACCCCCCTCCCGCCAGAATTCCATGCCAAAGGACGTGGGGACAGGGAAGAGAGCTGGGTGGCTGCTTGCGCCACCTTTCAGGGCTGCTGCCTGATTTCTTCTCTAGCCTGGGCACCAAGGCATCTCTGGAGGAAGAGCGTTGCCTGCACACCCAGCAGAGCCGCTGGAAAGCCTCGGATCCTGGACAGACGAGAGAAGCCAGAGAAAGCCGGCTGCTGGAGCAGGGCGCTGCCTCGCAGACACACACACGCTGGTTTCCTAATCCCTGGGCCTTCAGGAACAGGAGGCCCCAGCCGCTGCCGCAGCACTGCTGCAACAGGCCAAAGGGGCGGGGCGGGAGGCGAGCTTCTCATTATGTAAAACGCTTGGCTCCTTCCTCTTTCTCTGCATCCTGCTAGCAATTTTGTATCCGGTTTGGGAATTCCAGGAACATCTGCAATTGTCTTCTGCCCAACCACACATGTGCAAGCCGGGCTTGGTCGTGTTCCTACCTGCCGGCGCCCTGTCATTAGCTGAGAGCTGAGAGCTGCGCAGGGAAACACAGCAAAGCCCAGCCGGCACCCACACCTGCGGGGCTCGCCGTCCCTGCCTCACCCGGCTCCGGTAGGGAGAATCGCCGGGGCACAGAGGGCTCGTTCGAACAGCCGAGGTCCTCGGACCAAACACACGGGACCTTTTTCACACAGGACTCCCCCTCCTCTCCTGGGCCTCTGTAGGCAGGTTAGCCTTTGTGCAGGCGAGGTCAGGGCAGGCCAGGTGGAAACGAGTGAGGGGCAGCGGAGGTCAAGGACAGGCATCCGCTCGGGCCAGGCGCACCGGGGGCCTCGGCTCAGATCAGGGAGTGACTCCTTGGGCTGTGAGCTCCCCACCTGCAAGAAACCATTATCTTGGGAGTCAGCTACCTCTTCTCACTGTTTGGGCCTCAATCTGTAAAATGGGGTAAAAACAGTGCCCACCCCCGTGGATTAATGAACTAAATGAAGGACGCATGGGACGCATCTGGAAGAGCCCATGGCCCAGAGTTCCCATGCAACGAGGGGTTACGGACATTTCTTACCATGCCCAGTCCTCGTCCCGACTATGAGGCCCTGTTCCGCCACCGCCACCCTTACACTCCCAGTATCCCCGCGCCCCTGCACCCTTTGCTCTACTCCCTTCATAATTTCTCTGTTCAGGGGCTTATCTGCCACCATCAGTCGCTGGCTAGGCTCCCAAAGCAAGGAACTCCATACGTGCGATTCTCCCGGCATTATCTGATGCAGAGAAGGAACCCAGGAAATGCTTAAACAACTAAACCACTACCTTGGGCCTCTCTTCCTGACTCTGAAACCCCACCTCCAGGGCCCAAGTAGACATCTTCCCAAGTACACCATGCGGGCAGTACCAGAAACTCCCTGTAACCCCTCCTGGGCTCTCTATCCTGGCTTCCTTGTCACACCCAGATCTTGGCACACAGAAGACACTCAATAAATGCAAATGAAATAACTCGAGAAATCATGGGGACTCACCCATTTGTTCAGGGTTGGGCTTACATTTTTGACATCATCTTGGATGATTCCCTCTCCCCCCTCTCCCACAAGACTCCCGGTTCCCACGTTGTCGATTTCACCCACCGCCAAGGTCACCTGTTCCATCACCTCCTTGGTCCAACACTGCCGATCTCTCTTCCCAGCCTCACAGTCCAGGGACCAGCTCTTTGCTCACCAGCCATCCCTCCCTCCATCCTGCTGCCAAGGGGGCGCAGGTAAAGTCAATCCCCCGCTCAAAAGCCTTCCTGATTCTGCAAACTCCCACGCCCAGCCGTTGAGCTCCTCCTACTTTTTGACCCCATCTCCGCCTCCCGGGTCCTCCGGCTGCGTCCAGCTGCGGGGAAGCCCTGCCTTGACCCACCTCTGGCCCCAGGCTCTACGCAAACCGCCACCGGAAATGGCTGTCTTTGCCTCCCGACTCCAGCTCTGCTGTCAAAGCCGGGGACCCTCCACGGCCTCCTCAGAACTGTCCTTGCTCTGACAACTTCCTCGACCTCTCCTAGGCACTCCTGCCTACCTCGGTCTTCCACCGACGTCCTTGGCTCGCTAGCCCACTGCATGTGTGCTATGCCATGTGTTGCACCAGTCGGCCGGCCCCGGGAAGATGGGAACCAGACCTCACACTTCTGGGCCTGGAGGAAATACTCTGCCCATAGCAGCCACTCGGACAGTGCGAGCGTAGATGTTTATGAGGATATATAAATATTCTTTTCTTTTCCTCGCGCAGCAACCGCTGGCCGAGGCTCTGAGCCCCTTACAGGTGACCGCCTGGGAGGCAGCGATGCTCCCCTTTGCTCTCAGTGAGCAGGTTCCACACCTGTTAAGGATCTGCCGTGGGAGCCTGGCGAAGGGCGGAAAACGCCTTCCCCGACCCGCTGGTCCCCCCTTCAACTGCCACAGTCAAGCCTTCCATCTAGCTGACTTGGACGCAAGATTTTGTTTCCACGAAGGGATTAGGCGGATACGAATTTTTCAAAAGCTACTAGGGCACCTGGGTGGCTCCGTTGGTGGAGCGTCTGCCTTTGGCTCAGGTCACAATCCCGGTTGTCCTGGGATGGAGACCCGCGTCAGGCTCCCTGCTCCGCGGGGAGCCTGCTTCTCCCTCTCCTCCAAGCTCCTGCTCTCTCTTGCGTGCTCTCTCTCTCTCTCAAAAATAAATAAATGGAATCGCTAATAAATAAATAAAAATTAAAAACTACTAATCTACTCCAGCCGGTTCACCTTACACAAGGGAAGTGAGACCAAGAGAGAGGCGGTGACCTGTGCAAGGACACAGGGCTACTGGTGAGCGGAGGGCAGATCGGTCTCCAAACTGGCCCGTGCACCTGCCCCTGCCAGACACGTCCACCTGGGAGAGGGTCGCGGGAGCACACCCACGGCCACCGCCACGGCCCCGAGGCTCCCACCCTTGTCTCCACCTCGTCTCCCTCGGTGGGTGACTCTAAAGGTCTCAAACCCAGGAACGGGCGCAACACAGACACGAGAGAAGCTGGCGGAGCCTAAGGGTGAATCAGGAGGCCGGGGAGCTGTGACAGGCCCCAGGAGGTGCACTGCGGAGCACCCCGAGACTACGCTCAAGGGAGAATCCTGGCTCCGTCCTCAAGTGCCTCGCTCTACCTGGTAAAGCCGGAGATCCGAAATTTCACACGAAACACCCACAACTGCAGTATCAGCGACTAACCCAAACCTTCGTGGCAACGAGGTACAAGTAAAAAAGAAACACACCCGCGCCCAGGTCTCTGGGGCCACAGACGGCTGCATTCTGACTCCTGATGCAGAGAATCCAGCAAGACGAGGGGAACCCAGGTCTGAGACTGTGAGGTCTTAACGATCTTTGGGTCTGAGAGAATAAAATCTAGTATAAAACGTGACTTCTAAAAGTGAGGCCATTTCAACATCCCCTGCCTGTGTCCGTAACGCCCGTGTGGCGGCTTGGGATGGAGGGCGTCTGGAGAAAACACACAGTAGAAGCAAACCGGCCATGTTTTTCTAATAAAACTCTTAAAACGTGCCCCATAAGTAACGGCAGTTCTGAGTACGGAGTAATAACGCCACAATAAATTAGGAAGAGGAGCCCCAGCGGCTCGCAGCCCGAGGGGGGTCTCAGTCAGAGCGTCCTAAGCTGCAGACAGACATCAGCAGGACAGACGACCCTTGCCACCAGAGCCACGGTCCCCCCCCCCCCACTCTCCTCTGCGTCCCGTCCATAAAACAAGGTGATTTACGGAGACACGGGGAGGACCTTCGCTTCCCCTCTGCAGAATTTATTTGTCTTTAATGGCTTGCCGGGCCTCCCCTTCCTTCTAATCTCTTCCTCTCCCACCTCTGCTCTCTCCTCCGCCAAGGGACAGCCGGCGTGGCAGGGCGGCCCAGCAAAATGGTTCAAGAACAAAAGGGACAGGCTGAGCGGGCAGGAGAGAAGGCGGCCTCAGCCTGAAAGGGGCTGGCCTGGCAGATGTGGGCTGAGGGTCCCACCTGGCTTTTATTGGGGAAAGAACTTATTAAAGAGACTAATTCCACCTGGAGTGAAACACTGGAACGCAGCAGACGGGGGGGGGGTGCGGGGAGCTCGGGGGATGCGCGAACGGGTCCCCCTTAAAGGAGACACAAATGATTTCAGCTCCTTGGACACAGCTCCAGGGATAATAGGGACCAGGATCTGTAATCGGACCATCACTACCATGACTCAAAATTCGTCCCCTTGCTGGCTCCCACACAGGTCTGGTCTTTTCCAGGAAGCAACTGCTCTGAAGCCAGGAGGCCAGAGGTGAGAAAGTGAACGAAGGTCTTGGAAAGGACACACCTGCCGGGGAAGGCCCCCGCCTGAGACTGGGGTAAGGTCTCCACAGGGGGAGACTAAAAAACCCCCCAGTCCAGGTAATTAGACACTTGTCTGTCATACTTCTCAAAGCTCCTTCACTGACATGAGTTCATTTGATCCTTGGAAGAGCTCTGCTAGGGCAGCCGGACTCCACTTCATGAAGGAGGGGCTGAGGCCCAGAGAGGTCAGACGGACTTGCCCCAGATCACAGAGCTAGCTCATGAAAGATCCTCTCAGCCCAAGTCTGGATTTATTCCTCTGTTCAGTACACCCAGCAAAGTAGTTTGGGGGGACAGGCCAAAAAAAAACATTTTTTTTTTCCTAACCAAGAACAAATGCAAATATTCACCATTAAAATTTAGAAAATCTACAGCTCGGGCACCTGGGTAGCTCAGTGGGTTAAGCATCTGCCTTCGGCTCGGGTCACGATCTCAAGGTCCTGGGATCGAGTCCCACATCGGGCTCCTTGCTCGGCAGGGAGCCTGCTTCTCCCTCTGCCTCTGCCTGCCTCTCTGCCTGTGCTCTCTTGCTCTTTCTCCCTCTGTCTCTGACAAATAAATAAATAAAATCTTAATAAAAAAAAAATCTACAGGTCAAATTGATTTCTGCAAAGCCCATCTCAGATGACACTGGGACAGAAGCCACCAAGCGTGTATCTGGCTAAATCTCATTTTTCTTTTTCTTCTCAACAACAAGAGAGGTTTTCCCTGCTCAGCACTCCAGATGTACGTTGTCTCCCTTCCCTTCAGGCCCCAGACGTCTTTCCATCTTCCCAACAGCTACACAGGGAGGGGAGACGTGAGCAGGGGAGTGTCAGATGTGACGGACTCTGGATTTCCCGAGACTTGGTCAGAAACCCGCTGCATCAACTCCAGACAGCTCCTCCAGGAGGAGACTCCTCTGGGTGGGGCCAACAGAGGGTCAAGATGGCCCTGTGGTCTTCAGGGTCCACACCTAGACCCAGGATATATCCACCCTAGTGACAGACACCAGAGGCCACCAGACGGAGTGGCCAAGGAGTGGAATGCACTTTCCGTTCCTGAAGAGTCCACGGCTATGTCAACTGTGAGAAGGTCACGGAACCGGGGATGGTCTGGAGGAAGACAGGTTCCAGACCAGGTGGCCCGGCACAAGGCTTCAAAGGTTCCACCGCTCTGAGTACACGTCAAGGGTCAACCGGCACATCGGGCTTGGTAGACCAGGAGGCTGATTCCCTCACCAACCCCTTTCTCTACATGGACCTCTAAGCAAATCTTGTGGGCTGGCTTTGACCTTCCCGAGAGCTGTCCTTGCGGGATCCAGGCAGGCACCGTCCCTGCAATGTCAGGGAAGGCTGGTTCATTATCTAACAGGGCCGCCCACCCTTCCCCCAGGTACCCAGCCTGCACCCAGTAGTACCGTCAGGAAGCCCAGGAAGCCCTAGAAGGTGTTAGCTGATAAGCAAGGCTGTAATTTACAAGCCTCAGTGTAGACAGCCCCTCCCAGGGACTTTTGAAAGGTTATTTCGGGGAAAGCAGTCTTAACAATCCAAAGGAAAGACGATCTGACCTAGGGTCTCTCAACCTTGGCACTGCGGGCCGCCATTTTAGGTTGGAGCATTCTTTACTGAGGGGACAGCCTTGTGCACTGTAGGTCATTGAGCAGCTCCCCCAGCCTCCACCGACTGGATGCCGGGAGCCTCCCCTTCCCTCTAAGCTGCAGCAATCAAAAGAGGTCTCTGAACATTGCCAAAGATCCCAGGAGTTGAGGGGGGCCAGGCAAGACCACCCCTGGCTGAGACCACTGGCCTAATGGTGGGGGCAAGGGGAACTCGGAAGTGGGGGGCCCATCAAATCATACTACCTGGGGACACCATCTGATGAGGCGTATGTGTAAAAGTCTGACCACAAGGCATTCTGGAAACCTCAAGGTGATACCGGCAGGGAGGACGAAAGGGCCTTCTCCATCAGGAGAAAAAGCAAGGGCGAACTCGGCTTGCCAGAGCACTCCAGCTGCGTCGGGGGCAGAGGGGTGAGACGCTGTGGAGTGAGAGCTGAACAGAGGCCTCTCCGAGAAGCCAAGGGCCACTTCTAAAATCCTCACCTCATAAAGGAGATGACTTGTCCACCATCGCTCCTTCCCCCTCTCCCGACGTGTCCCTCCGTCCCTTCTACAGGACGGTCTGCTGAAGGCTTCTCATCAGTATGGGAAGAAAGAGGCATCTAGAAAGGCCTACGCTCGCTGGTTTTCACGTACCTGGGCAGGTGCCCGTTTGGCCCCTGAAATGATCCTGGAAGCTGGAGCCAAGCTAGGACCCTGCTCAGGATGCTGAGAAAACAGAGTTTCGAAAGGGATGGGGGGCGGGGAGGGGGGGGGCAGGCTCCCAATTAATTGAGAAGACGCAGCCCTGCCACGCTTGAGTTAGACGGCCCAGCGGAATGTAGGGCCCTTTGTGCTCCTTCGTTTGAAACAAAAGCCAGCAGAGTGGGCTACAAAGGGGCCAGGGGGAGAGGAGAGGGAAAACCCATGGCTTCCTGTGAATGGACCCTGTTTGCGAGAGACGGGGGCGCTCCAGGCGCAGGGGCCTGTCAAGGCAATAATGAGCATTTGTGGATAAAGTCTGTCCACATACGTCTTTAAATTCATTTTCTTTTCTTGTTTGTGGAGAACGGTTTCTTTCCCAAATTTAACTGCTTAAAACTTCCTCTCCAGACCCGCACTGTCCAGTCCAGACGCTCCCCAGTTGATGGGCCACTGGAAATGGGGTAAGTCCAAGCTGAAATGGGCTCTAGGGTAAAATACACACCAGATCTCCTAGACTTCGTATGAAAAATAAATAAATAAATAAAGTAGCGAAAACAGAAACAAAAATTTGGGAACACCTGGGTGGCTTAGCCGTGAAGCATCTGCCTTCAGTCAGGTCATGATCCCGGGGTCCTGGGACTGAGCCCCGCATCGGGCTTCCTGCTCAGTGGGAAGCCTACTTCTCCCTCTCTTACTCCCCCTGCTTTTCCCTCTCCCACTCCCCCTGCTTGCGTTCCCTGTCTCGCTGTGTTTCTCTCTGTCAAATAAATAAAATCTTTAAAAAAAAAAAAAACAAAGTAAAATAAAATAAAGTAGAACATCTCACTAATAGGTTCCTTTTATATCAACTGCATGCTGAAATGATAAAATTGGGGATATATTGGATATATATATAAAACGTATTATTAAAATCGACTTCATCCATTTTCCTGTCCTCCTTTAAATGGGGTTACTAGAAAGTTTACAATGACATACGGAACTTGGGTTTTACTTCTATGGGACAGTCCTGCCCTAGGCTAATGGCTCTCAGTTCCTGCTCTCTCTCTCTCCTACCTTACCTCCTCTCTGGCTCACAGAGCTGCCTCAGATTTTCTGGATCCTTTTG
Organism: Mustela nivalis; assembly: GCF_964662115.1. Classification (NCBI taxonomy): domain Eukaryota; kingdom Metazoa; phylum Chordata; class Mammalia; order Carnivora; family Mustelidae; genus Mustela; species Mustela nivalis. Next base: position 54,414,906 of record NC_139036.1, read on the forward strand.
AAGAGTCTATCAATCTTAATTCATTTGCCAAAGACATTCGAGATGTCTTCTGCACGTACCGCACTAAGCTGGGATCTGTGGGGGACCCGAAAATGAATCAGACTCTTGAATTGGGGGCCAAGGCTCTGAAGGGCCTGGCTTACCCCTTTAAGAAGTGAAGTCGAGAGAGCCAGCTGCGGGGAACCCACCAACACAGAAACTGCAAACGCCCTTCCCTTCCAGGCTTGGCCGCCATGTTGGACCAGTTCCATGTGGGCAGCTGGCGAAGCGAAGTTTTTACTTTCAACACACAAGTGGCTTTTCTGGTTCTTCTCTCCCCCTGGTGACACTAACCCCACCACCCGTTGTCTCTCCCTATACCACAGCTTTCTCTTTTCCTTCCTCATCTGACACAGGGATCGTACATCTTGGAGAAAAGAACCTGTGTTTGAGGACAGAGTGTTGTAGCTCTTTGTCCCCCAAGCTGACCCCGTCCCCGGCTGAGGGCTTCAGTTTGTCAAGCCACGGAAGGCCCATGAAGAGCAATGGGAGAGGGTCGAGAAAAGGCATCCATCATCCCAACCCACCGCATGGACCGGGAAGGCTAATTTTCATCCAGAAAGGACATACATCAGTGATCAGTGATCGGTACCATAACTCCAGCCAGCATTCTCGAGGGGAGCAATTCTGACCCCTCCAGCGGGCATGTGGCAATGTCTGGAGTCATTCCTGATGATCATAACTGGAGAAGGGGACACTGCCGGCGCCGAGTGGGCAGAGGCCGAGGGATGTGGCTAAACATCCTATGACACGAGAAGAGAATTATCTGGCCCAACAGGTCAATGGTGTTGAGGCTGAGAAACTCTGATCTAGAATATGGAGGAGGCGAGTATCCCCCCCCCCCCCCGCCACCGCCACCATGGCCAAGCCAGAGCTTGCTTTCATCTCTGGCATCAGCAAGCATCCCTCCTCCCTCAACACCACCTTCCAACAAACACACCTGGGAGCAGATCCAGGAAAACCTGAAGGATCAGGGCAAGAAGAACAACCGGGAGAAGAAAAACAGTCCAAACATGATTAAATAAATTAGCGCCGCTAATTACCAGGGTTCTAACTTAGCACCTGGAGCAACAGCTGGGGTTGCACAGCATTGAGCAAATAGCATCCCCAACTCGGGCCGACTCCGGGCATATAGACGTGCTCCTCCCCGCCTTCCTCTGGCAGAAGAGGTGCCTGAGAAAAGACGAAGCAATAAAGTCTTGGGGCGGAGTGGCCGCCCTCTGGAGGTGGGTTCAATGGCACGGCCGCCTCTGCCACACCTACACACCCCAGCAAGGACGTTCCCGGAAGAGCAGGTTCCTCAATGCAGTCGCATCTCCTCCTAGGCTGAGGTCCCAGCAGCTTCCCAAGCTGCTGACGTCTGCAACTTACCCGGCCTCCTGCCTCCGTGAATATTGTCACCTTCACGCTTGGGAAGCGTCCGGACAGAAGTGACTGCCCCCTCTCCCAGCCTCTGCTTTCACTACTTCTCTGCTCTGTTCCTCTGGGCCTGACAGTATTTTCTCTGGAAGAACTGTTATTCGTTCTACGAGGTACTCCCAAGGCCCGGTGTCTCGCTACTGTGATTCCCCCGGCCGGGTCGTAAAGTCTAACTAGATGCCCACTGAATGTGGGAGACTCACTAGGCCACCCAGACACCGTTGCAACATGCAGGTCTCCAGTCCCCAGGGCTGCTGCCTCCCCGTCACCACAGAAACGCAGCTGTGTCACAGCCACACGGCTTATAGGTAAGAAGCACCAGGACTCTGGTCTGGGGTTAGGTCTCATTTTGATTTAAAAGCTGCTGTTGGGGACACTTGGGTGGCTCCATGGGTTAAGCTTCTGCCTTCTGCTCCGGTCATGATCTCAGGGTCCTGGGAACGAGCCCCACATCGGGCTCTCTGCTCAGGGGGAGCCTGCTTCCTCCTCTCTCTCTGCCTGCCTCTCTACTTACTTTTGATCTCTGTCTGTCAAATAAATAAATTAAATCTTTTAAAAAATCAAAAATAAATAAAAAATGACATTGGAGGGATTTTCCCAGAGTGCACACTTTACCGGGTCGAACTGTGGCCCCCAAAAGATATGACTACATCCTCAGAATCTACGCTTATGTCCTTGTTTGGGAAAACCACTTACAGATGGAATTATGTAAGGATCTCAAGACCAGATCATCCTGGATGGCCCGGGGGGGGCCCGGAATCCAGTGACAGGTATCCTTACAAGAGACAGGGGGAGGGAAAGACAGACACGCCGAGGAGAAGAACGCGTGGAGATGGAGTCAGGGATTGGAGCGACGCTGTCCCAAACCAAGGGAAGCCCGTGGCCACCTCAAGCCGCAAGAGGCCATGGGGGATGGTTCCCTAGAGCCTTCAGATGGAGCCCGGCCTTGGTCCCATCTTGCTTTTGGACTTCTGGCCTCAGAACCGTGAACAGTCACTTCTGTCCGGACGCTTCCCAAGCGTGAAGGTGACAATATTCACGGAGGCAGGAGGCCGGGTAAGTTGCAGACGTCAGCAGCTTGGGAAGCTGCTGGGACCTCAGCCTAGGAGGAGATGTTCTTCCTGCTGTTTTGTCCAGTTGGAGGCAAGTTGTTCCAGCAGCCCTAGGAAAGGGAGGAATGCACAGCCAACCCCACTTCTCATCAACCATGTTGCCCACAAATGCGGCTTTTTTAGCACAAAACATGGCATTCTGGGCTTGAGTTGTGAGTGCATTCATTCACACTCTTATTAAACCTCTGCTCTGCCCTAACACACCTCCTTGGCATTTCCATCACAATAGTCCTTCCTGAACCCTCCACATAACCCTCTCACCCCTTGCCCTGTCCCTCCACGTCCTTATTGCTCAGCAGCATCATACTTTGACAGCATGTGGTTGACACAGCACCCCCCATCTGAATGTATGTCTCCTAAGGGCAGAGGACAGTTCTGCTTATTGACCCTTAAGACTCCAGGAAGGAGAGTGTGTAGAACATAGTAGATTCTTTAAAAAATTGGGTGGGATGAATAAAATCATAGTCCTCGTCTTCAAAAGCAGAGAAAGTCTAGAATGTTCTACTATATTTTCATTCCAGAGCATTGTCTGCAAATATAAAGTCTTCCTGCACCCTCCCTTGGGTTACCATGGACTTTTACACATATCACGCTGGCTCCATGAGTTAGAAGTCCATCATGATTTGTCTTTGGAAAAAATGGGATTTTTCTCCGAAGGGAAATTCCTGTGCTCCTGTTGGCTAAAGCATATTGCCTAAAATGCCCCTAAATTTTTAATGAGTGACCACTTTTTTGTGGGGGTGGGGTTTTTTTGTTTTTGTTTTTATTTTTGTTTTTTGCATCCCCCATTGCTAGCACTTTCTTCAAGACATACATGTGGAGACACACAGGGAGTGATGACTTGGGATGCCTCAACATGCAGACATCATGCTGCCTGGCAGGCCAGTGCTCCCCTGGGCAGTCAGTGGCTTCCAGGAGGTGGTTGCCACCAAGGCCACGTTCCTGACACACCTGAGGACATTCGTGACTCTGAAGTCACAATGAGAAGTTCTAGCTGGACCTCCTCTTTAGGAACGCTGAGGTCCAAGGATCCTCTGTGTAAATGCATTACAGCATTTGGTCAACAGGCCGTTATTGTTCAGCTCAGCCCAGATGAGTGCAAAAGGACCTTTCATAACAGGTGAGCTCTGGTCTCTCTGGAGGGACACATGAGGCCATCCTTATTCACACTTCTTTCAGACATTAGTTCTGCAAGTAATAGCACGGAACTTTTCAGGGCAGGATAATAAGTAAACAGAAGTCTTTCAGGTTTTGAGGCAGGGGGCCTTAATAGGAAGGGAAACAAAACAAAACACAACAAAACAACTGGAGTCACAGGGGAATTTGAAAATCAAAAAAACAAAAACCAAAAAACTCTGTCCTTCTAAACAAAGCCAAAATATTCTTAGTACTTCCATCTGCATTCTTCTGGCTCTTTCTTCTAAGCTTTCCATCAAAAATAGCCCATCACTGTTGTGTTACTCTGGCCCAAGGACCGTGCTGGGAAAGGAAATCTACCCTTAAGGGGCAGAGAAGAGAACAAAACGTCCTCAATGTGCCAGAATAAGAAAGCTCATTAAAATGGTTTCAAATTTACACTGCAACTAACTTTAAAACAACAAAACCCAAAACCAAAAAACAACCACTTGTCGAGTTTTGGTGAAGTATCAGAGCATATCCACAATGATCCAAAAAGTTACAAATATTCTTACATGTCTGGCTGCAGCTGGATTTTTCTACCCGTCTACACGTGTGCCTTCAGACTGAAAACTCAGAAGCAAGTCCCACAATCCAGTCAGACAAGAGGGAGCTTAGCAAAGGCAGGAAAAGAGGCCACTCTTCCTGGTTTTTTTGTTTCGGGAAATACAGTTATTGTTCATAAAAAGATTATAAGGCCAGCATGCAATGTATGATTGCATTGTTTATTATTATTATTATCATTATTTTCATTATGCCTGTATTATTGTCATTTTTCAATGAATAAACAACTTTTAAAGATTTCTCAGTTTTCATTACAAATACAGTCAATATCGGTAAGTACGAACCACCATACAACAAAAGCTCTTTGGGCTCTCGGAAACCTATGAGTAAGTCCTAAGACTAAAATGGAAGAACCAGGGCTGTAGATGAATATGTCACGATTTCACTAAGGAGGAAAGGAAAAAAAAAGAAACAAAAACCATCAACGATGATGGCAAATACCAGCGAATTTATCTTGTCTGGGTTCCTCCTCTACTTCTTTCTGTAACCACATGGTGCAGACCACGCGTAAAGACAAGAGGCAGAGCATTTCTCCAGCTCCTATGGGCGATACTGTCTCCATAATGCATAGAACCATAGTTAGACCATGCCTTGGGTTTAGGTCCAGAGCAACGGTTCCTAAAATGAAATTTATTTTCCTGTGGGAAGTGGGGGAAGCATTAAGTTCCCGAAAACCAGTAACAGCAATATTGGATCATTTTGATGAAAACTTTTTTTTTTTTTTTTTTTTTTTTTTTTTTAAGCCACAGGGGAAAAAAAAGTAGCCAAGTCCTAACGCTAAACCCAGGCTGGGTATGGGGATTTCTACCACAATAAGAAGGTGGAGGACTAAAGCCTGAATTTGTGGACCCTCTGCAAACAGGGAAAATCATCCTAAATAGCGACGCTCCCATAGCCTTAGAAGATGCCTAAAGAAGAATGACTTAAAAAGAAACCTGCCTGGTCTTGGGTCACCTGGCTCTTTCTGGGTGGCCCTTCCAAGTAACCACCCCGGGAGATTTCTGCTTCTGCAGCCGCAGAAAAGAAGCTAATGAGCATTTCCCAGGGAGCAGTGAGAACGGGCGTGCTAAAGCCCAAGGTGGTTGGTTCTGAAGAATTTCTGGAATGGGCATCCTGGAATTCAGAAGCTCCGGGGACCTCTCCAGCCACGGACTCTCCTGCATGGAGGTCCTCCCGGAGCCTAGTTCTGAAAACGGTTCCAGTTGACATGCAAGTGACCAGAGCATCCCAACCTGTCCACCCCCCACAAGCCGCCCCACCTGTGGGCTCGGCCGCCCTGCCCGGAGGCTATTTCCTGGGCAGACCCCAGGCACACAGGCCCCTTCTGAGGTTTCTAAGCCGCCTCTAGCAGGTCCACACGGCTCCCTCGGGCTGCATAATTAGCGGGCTTTGGGCCACCATGCCCGGTCTGCTGCGGTTCCCCACGCCCAAACACAGCCCTCCAGCCCCCTCCTCACTGGCGCCACTTCTGCCGACGCCTCGCACACATCCCCCCCCCCACCAACCCTGAGGCCACCTCGCCAACCGTGGGTCCCCGCATGGCCCCCGCCGCCGCCACCCTCACACCGACACGCTCCCTAATCCGCTGGCAAACGCAGAGCTAGTCTACAAAGCCCTCCTGTCACCACCTCAGAGCCCAACTTAGTCTCAACCCATTGAGAGCCTTTTCAAAGCTATGGTGGGAAGAAGGAAAATGCAAGGACGACAAGAAAGGCTCATCTCTCATCTGTTTTCTGTCCTCTCTGTCTCTTTCCCTCTTTCTCCTTCACCCCCACCCCGGCCCCAGCCCCCCAGTGAAAATCACAATCCCACCGCTGGAAGGTAATGTCTTAGGAGGTCATTTCTTCTATCCTCCTGCTTTGGGGCAGGACTGTCCTCAACATAAACATGCAAAATTGCTGTCCGGCTCTAGAAGGCCAATGCCACAGCCAACTTCCTTTCTACACGTACCTGGGCTGTGAACCCAGGGTCAAGCTCATACCCGTGCTCTTGACAAGCAACATGAAACATACAACAGAACACCCTCACGGTCTCCACGCCCACCGGGGACACTCTCCGGGGCCGCGTGGACACCCCACTCCCCACCCAAGCCATCACGAAACCCTCTTCTAATGAGCCTGGAAAAGGCAAAAGTGAACGCACCGGGACCAGAGGAGCACACCCGTTCTTTGTGTTCCAAAGTTTACTTTCAGCTTCAGCAAGCGAAAGGATTTTTTTTTTAATATAATAAAAAAAGTTATATGACTTTAATTAAATGCACTTATTAAAAGGGTGAAATATTTGGAGAGGCTGTTTCTGTGCTCGAGGCACATTTTCCAGCGTGCTGTAGACCGTCTGCATCCGTCCGCTCTAGGCAATTTTTAATGCACAAATAAATCCGCACCTGACGTGCTGACAGATGATTATGCCGTGTGGCAGCCAACAAAAGTAAACACAGGGGCAAGTTTTAACCTCTTGCAGTCACAGAGCCTTCCCTGCTGGGCCCGGCTCAGGTGCACGGGACTGCTAGCAAAGGCCTGGCCTCCAGCGAGGCATCTTCCTGTCCCTGGAAACGGGCTGCCCTCCCATCAGGCTGACCGGAGTGCGGCCCGAGCCAAAGGACAGGAGCGGGTCAAGGGAGGGGATGGAGAGGAAGACTGGCCACACGCAGGGCCCTCCCTTCTCCCTCCCCACCCCAACCAGCACCCTGCCTTCCTTCCATCCTGTTTACCCTGCGGCCCGAAGCTCCACGGGCTTCTGCACAGCAGGCTGGGCCACCATCGGCCAGCGCGCTCCACGGATCCTTCCAGGCGCCGAGCTGGCCCAGCCGATGGAGAGCCCGGCCACGAGTTTCTCCCAGCTTTGCCCAAAGTCCAGCCAGTTATTAGAGCACTTAACAGAGAAGGGGCAGTTTCCCCCTCATATAGCAGGACCTCAAGCCGAGGGAGCGGGCAGGGGAGGGTGAGTCCGGGAATGGAGGCTCTGAGAATCTCCCACAGTCTGTCCGGCAGGCTCACCGTCCCACCAACAACCTTGGAGCAGAGCAGAGAGCATGCCTTCTGCATCTGTAAATCATCACTTTTGTTACTGTAATTTACTGGGTGTTTACTACAAACAGAACCCAGTGCTAAGGGCTCTAATACATTATCTCATTTTATCTCCACACTCTCCAAGGCCTGGACCACTAAAACTCACTCATTCTTATCACGAATTGGAACAGCCTCCTCTTGGCCCATTCTCTCCACAAGCTTACTGTCCTGGTGCTTATTAGAAATACTTGGTTATTGCCCACGCCCCAACGCCCGCCCCCCCCCCCCCGGAGAATCCATACCAAAGAGTACACGTACAAAGAAGCAACCACATCTACCTTTAACAGCCCTGAGCACGCACATATTTTTTTAAAGATTCATGTATATATTTTGAGAGAGAGAGAGAGAGAGAGCACAAGCAGGAGGGGCAGAGGGAGAAGGAGAACGCAACTCGAGTGGACTCCGCGCTTAGCGTGGAGCCCCAGGTGGGGCTCAGTCTCACGACCCCGAGGTCACGACCTGAGCCAAACATAAGAGCGAAACGCTTAACCCACTGTGCCCCCCCCCCCCGAGGTGATCCCACTCCCCAGGGAAGCACAAATGTTTGAAGAATACGACCACTGAAAAATACTTTCTTTTTCCTCTAGGGATAAGTTTGGGGATACCTAAATTTATTTTTAAAACAACAGAAAGGCTTGGGCACCATGAAATGTGATCAGATAAACACAAAATTCCTACAGAGGGTCAAAGGCTAAAGCAGGTGCCTTCCCCCCCTGGCAGCCAAGAGACGGAGTTGGACGTGAGCAGGGAGACAGCCTCGCTGGTGGACACGTGTCAACCTTCTGAGTCTGGGGGATGTTGCACTTCACGAGGTAGAGCTCGGTGCTGCTCCTGGAACAAAAGTATAGGTCTTTCTTTTCCCAGAACCTCTGGCACTCAAGCTAAGAGCAGCAGGCTTAGGTTCCCTGCCTCTGTCATGCCTATGGCCTTTGAGCATGAAGCCCTAACACAGAGCAGTGGGAGTCCTCAGAGACCCCACCCAGTGAGCTGGGGTACCAGCCACCCCAGGACTAATGGGCACATGGGGAGGCGGCCACTCTCCTGCGGCCTCCTGTGCCTGGCGTCAGTGGCGCGGTCTGTGACGGATGTGCCCAGCGGTGGAGGTGACACTGTCCAGACCGGCTCTGCAGCACTTGAGACATGGTCCCCAAACCTGGTTTCCAAACCCTTCGCCCTTCGTGGAGATGCTGAACAGAATGCAGTCTGCTTTCGGTAAATCCTGTTTTGGCCTCACTTAGCCTGAGGTCATTTCTGTTGCTTGCGCCTAAGGCCTAGGATGGAGATAGGGTTCTGTGCAAGCTTCCTAGCACGGGTACTTGGAAATTACAACAGTTGGACTTTTTCCTCATTCTGTTTCTTACCTGTATTAATTTTCACTCTCTATTGAAATAAAATGTGCAATAGAAAAAAATGTACATTTCATGAGAGTCCAGCTCATGGAATTTTCACCAGGTAAATACACCCATGTAACCAGTACTCCCGGCGTCCACCTTCCCATCATCACCGCCAAACAAGGACAACCTCTATCTTGACATCTGGCACCGCAGACCGTGTCTGAACTTCATGTCAATATAGTAATACAGGGTAGAGTCTTCACCTCTCACTCAGCCTCACGCTTGGGAGACGTGTCTCTCCTGCCTTGTGCAGCGGTGGTGCGTTCATTTTCACTGCTGCATACTATTCCACCGAATGCCTATCCCATGGTCCATTTAGCCCTTCTACGATTGACAGACAGCTGAGTGCTTTGTAACTGCGGCATTTCAAACAAGGCTGCTAGGAACATTCAACAGTCTAGTACATATCTTTTGGCAAAAAGTGAACATATCTTTGCTGGGTTATAGATCAAAGTACTTAAAATGGGTGTGTGTGTGCACGTGCACACACTTTGGAAGTGCTGCCAGTCTTCTAAAGTGATCATACCCAGGGTGCCTCCATGGGCCAGTCAGTTAAGCATCTGCCTTTGGCTCAGGTCATGATCCTAGGGTCCTGGGGTAAGCGATCGGGGACCCTGCTCAGCAGGGAGTCTGCTTTTCCCTCTCCTTCTGCCCTTCCTCTCCACTTGTGCTCTCTCTCTCAAAATAAGTATTTTTTTTAATTAAAAATAAATTTAAAAAAATAAAAAATGCCTGGGTGTCTCAGTCAGTGAAGCATCTGCTTTCGGCTCACATCATGGTTATGATCCCAGGCTCCCGGAATCGAGTCCTAGATCCAGCTCTTGGCTCAGCAAGGAGCCTGCTTCTCCCTCTGCCTGCCATTCCCCCTGCTTAGAGGCTCTCTCTCTCTCTCTCTCTGACAAATAAATAAAATCTTATAAAAAATAATAAAAATTAAAAATAAAGGGGGGGGGTGCCTGGGTGGCTCAGTGGGTTAAAGCCTCTGCCTTCAGCTCAAGTCATGATCCCAGGGTCCTGGGATCGAGCCCCACATCGGGCTCTCTGCTCCGCGGGGAGCCTGCTTCCCCCTCTCTCCCTGCCTGCCTCTCTGCCTACTTGTGATCTGTCAATAAATAAATAATCTTTTTTTTTAAAGGGACCATATCTATTTAGAATGATTTTTCACTGGACTCCCAGCATAACTTCTGCCCCCAAGATGTAAGACACTGGGGAAGAAAGAGATGACTAAGGAGAAGGATGTCGGTACAAATCCGTACGGTGATGTTTCCCTCTCCTGAAATGATTCCTCTGCAGACTCTGCAGATGAGTCAGTCTTGGTATCTAGCCCGCTGCCGCCCGGCTCGACCTGGGTTAAATGACTGCTGACAGGTCATCGTGAAAGTCAAGAGCACAGCTAGATCGGGACTTCTGAACTCACGGCCTTTTGACCCAGCAGCACAGACTCACATTCCAGCCAGCCCCACTGGCCCCAGGACACCGGCGGCCGTGTGGGGATCACCACCTTCCCCTGCCTCTGAGAGGAGACGGTGTGCATTGGGACGGGGATCCTGGGCCCGAAGGCCTGCGGGGCCAGCAGGAACTTCAATCAGACCACGAGGGCCAGGCAGGGTGGGGATCGGGCCAGGAGTGGTGGGGATTTGAATAAACTGAGAGCGAATGTCCAGTCTTAGAGGAACATTTATCACTCAGCTCGCTGATTTCTACCGTATGGGAAAGAAGACCCCACTGCTGCCAGATTCTCTGACTTTTCAAGGGGAGCTCGAAAACTGGATTTTTTAATTTATGAGATACTGCAATTTGTAATGTTGGTTAATGATTAAAAAAAAAAAAATCTCTGAACACCATCAGCCCAACAAGACACATCTAGAGATCAGATCTGGCCCCAGAACCAGCTCTGGATAGGGCCACCCCTGGCTTAGGTGGATTCAGCAGGTTATGTCCCCAAGAGGCGGCCTTCTGGGGCAGCACAGAGCAGGGCCGAATGGACATCACCATGACAGCTCTCCAGAGAGGCACATCCGAGATCCAAACTCCTTCCTTCTTCCGTGGACGGGCTCCCTCCTGATGGAGGACCCTCTTCCTTACCCTGATTAAGGCAGCGTTCCAGTGAAAACCCTAACCGTCACGAACACCCCGGACAAGGTGCCTCGCACCTGATGGGGGGAGGGGGGGGGACTTCTGCGTTCTTCCCTCTACATCTGGCGGCGAGGTGTCGCGTAATTACCGCAGGTCGCCAGCTCTGCCCCCGGGCCTCATTGCACTTGGCAGGATCCTTTGGAATTGGCTACATCTGGTGAAGTGAAGCACAACCTGAAAAACAATTTATTCCCGCAAGAACTCATCAATGAGAAGACACTCCCACTTCCGCCAGGGAGACTCGCTTTCCCATTGGCACAGCCTCCACGTGCGGGTCTCCCCCAGCTGCCTGTGTGGGCGTTGACGAGGCGGGCCACCTACCTCTTCTTGTCTGCCTCTCCCCTGACCGCCGGGCACCGACACCACCTCCCCGCCTCTGCTCTCATTCCCTCTCTCTGACGGCCCTCCTTCAACACATCCCTGCGCACACGTCCGCTCACCGATTCCAAGCAATCTAGCCACAGACTCGGCTGGGAATAAATTGGCCCACTGACTTTCTCCTGGTCTCAGCTCCCACTTTCTAGATCTTCATCAGGCAGGTACATAGTTGGCGTTCAATAAATGTTGGTCGCATGTCCTGCATAAACACCGGTCTCCTGTGTGCAACCAGCTGCTGTGGAAGGACACGAGTGCCTAGCCAGGATATGTAATCTCACTACACCCCACATGCAGGCTGAGACAGGTGTCCCCAGACAAGGGAATAGGCTCAAAGAGGTCCTGCGGCCACCTGGGCAGACAGCAGATGGAGAGGCGAGAGGCAGGGCCTGTTCCAGGTCATTAGCTTCCGAAACCCCACTTCCCAAGTGCCTCTGATGATTATTCAATAAGTTAATAACCTAAATGCTCAATAAACATTAACGACCTACCAGACACTTAATTTACATCGTGAGCTCAGGCAATTCTTCCGGCAGCCCTACGAGGCTTGGTTGAGTCGTCTTCCCAGGGAAATTAATCGAGCCCGTCTCAGAGGTTCGTAAGTGGGGTGATTTGGGCAAACATAGGGCGGGGGCATCTTGGGTTGTCCCGATTCATGGCGGGCAGGTGTCAGGGTTGCTGGAAATATGCCTCAGGCTGGACTTCCCCACCCGAATGCCATTTTTTTTTAATGCTATTTTTTTAAGATAGAGGCATTGCTTCAAAGGCTGCAACGTGGCAGAAGACAGATGGATAGAATAAAGCAGACTGTGAGAAGCACCAAACAAGGAGGAGCGATCACACCTGTTCCAAGATCGGAGCGCCAGGGAGACTCTTGGTGGCCCGGGTGTTCGGGGAAGGCGTTGCGAAGAAAGCAGGACTTTAGCCGGGCTTCAGGGATGGAACTGATTCCAATCGGCACGGAAGGAAGACAGAGGGAGAGGGCAGCAAAGTCAAGTGTGCAGAAGTGAGACTCTGCCCTCCGAGCTGAGAGGGACGTGGGAGAGTCCCTGGGTATGTCACAGGGTCCTCTGTTCAGAGCGGGGCAGGCAAGAGGGGTTTGCACGGTTTGCACGGGATTGAGGAAGGATTTCGTCTACACCCAAGGAATTCCAACCTATCTTGCAAGACAACAGAACTCACTATGGGTTGAGCGCAGGAGAGACCCAAGTGGTGGTTTCAGGAGTGAATGGACTCGACAAAAGAGAAGGTAGAATGACGGGTCAGTTAGAAGCGCTCTCCATAAACCCCCATAAGTAAGAGTCCCCAGTACCAGCAGAAATCAGCCACCGAGCCCTGCCGACACCTTCTGGATACCCTGTTTGCATTCAGTTGGGACAGGAAACCACGTCGGGAGGCTGAGAGAAGAGGAAGGGTTGAATCCCACTTCTTATTTCCAAATCCGATCACCAGAAGAATGACGGTACTACAGCTCGTAAGAAAACATTTGAGGAAGGGGAGTTTAGGCTCAAGTCATTAGGTAGAAATGTCAAGGGGACAGTAAGAGCTAAACAGAGAGTCTTGGCTGTGGTTCAGAGACACTCTTGCCATGCTCAGATACAAAATGAGACCCTTCCCATCAGCTCGTTTTCAGGACACTAGCAGCAACAACTTCCATGCTAACCGTGAGGTCGGGGGCTCCCAGGGAAACTTGCCCCCTTATGCTCCACCTCTGTTTAGTCCCCTACCCTTGAGTCCGGGCTTGCCCTGGGACTTGCTTTCACCAACATAATGTGGCAGAAGGAATGTGTGCTGGTTCCAGGCCTAAGTCTTAAGGAGATCCAAGAGAGCTGTGCTACCCTACTGGACGGATCATGTGGAGCGACCACGTGGGGAAAGAGAAGCCCTAAAATGACAAAGACAAAAAAGATCTAGTGTCCCAGGATCCCCATGCCCCAGCTGGGACTAGCCCTGGCCAACTCTCAGCTGAATGAAGCTTCCTGAGTACCACAACCCAGCAGACTAGCAGAAGGGCTGCCCAGCCAAGTCCAGCTCAGACCCCAGAATCACTCACAATAAGAGAGCTGCTGTTTTAAGCCACTAAGTTTTGGGGTTGTTTGTTACACAGCAATAGATAGCTGATACACATCCACAAGGCCATCATGCTACACTGGAGTGCCCTGCCGGTCCATGCAAAGCTCCATGCACAGGCAGGTACGTGCTTACCCTGCCGGTCCATGCAAAGCTCCATGCACAGGCAGGTACGTGCTTACCCAAGGGATAGAAAGTGAGAATGTAAACAGCAACACAGAATCACCGCTGCCATGTACAACCTACTAGTATCCAAGCTTAGTGGGTAGTTGGAACCTGCATAAACATTTGTAAAATGGATACATGGTAGCCAATCTGATTTTAATAGATGCTAGTGAAGCCGGTCCAAAGCTTACTTATTCCTGCAAGCCTTCCTAGGAACTTGCAAGCCTCAATGTCAGGAAATGTTCTCACTGATCCGACTGGAGTCCCCAAGGCTCCTGAAGCCTGTTTCCTCTTACACAGTCAGATGGAGAACAAGCTGGTCACTGTCCCCATGTGCACCAACGTGGCACCATCCTCGGCTTACCTGAGTTCTCTTTTCACCAAGAGAGAAGGTGACTGCATTCTGACTTCTGCAGACTGATTTTTGCAACCTTTCGGTGGTGCCACTGTTTCTGTTCAGCAAGAACCTCCTGGGCAATCTTGTGAAAATGCAGTTTCTGCTTCGGGAGGTCTGGGCTGAGGCCCGAGAGTCTGCATGGCTAGCTAGTCCCAAAAGAGGCTACTGCTGCCGAGCCAAGGACCACACTGTGCACGGCTCTCTCATTTTACAGAGGAGGAAAACAAAGTGCAGAGAGAAGGTTCGACCACCAACTTCAGGCCCCCCAGACCAGACAGCAGGGAAGGATTCTCTTCCCCAGGGAAGGATTAGCTAGAAACCAGCAGGAGCAACCAGGGCAGGCTTTACCAACCTACAGAGCACTGGGTCTGGAGCAGATGCTCTCTGGCCACTTTAAGAAAAGCCCGCTGCATTGGAATCAGCCCCAGAGCTTATGAAATGCAGACCCCCAGGCACTCCTGCTAGGAACTGACTCAGGAGCTCTGGCATGGGGCTTCGGAAACTCCGTGGGTGATTCTGACGCTCAGCCGGGTTTGGGACTGTTCATCTAGACCACTTGCGAGGTGGTGATCCCCAGAAAGTAAGACACAAAACGATTTGCTAGCCAAGACTGATTAAGAGGCCTCTACGTTCCAGGCACTGTTCTAAGTCAATACTGAATGATCTAAATGTCACCACAACTCTACCTAGTCAGCTCTGCCATTCTTCCCATTTTACAGAGGCCAAAACTGAGGCTTGGAGCAGTCGTGTAACATGGCAAAAGCCACTCCCTTAGTCAAGGGGCTGAGGCGGGATTAGAACCCAGGTCCTTAACTTGAGTCTACATCGTAACCACGATGCCCTGTTCCTCTGATTTACTGAGAAGGTAAGCTTCTTGGAAAAACCCCAAGGGCACATGGTTTGATCAACTGGGGCCTTGTTCCCTCCAAGGAGAAGCTCTCACCAGCTCCCAAGAACATCAGCACGTGTTCCTCGGGAGGAACGGCAGGAGATGATCTGAATCAAACATGGTAAATTCTGGGTTTGAGCAAACTCCACAGCTTTCCTCCTGCACAGCCTCCCCGGCAAACACAAGCACATGCATCTCCAAGGCTAGGAGGCGTGTGTTGCAACACTCCCCAGACATATTGGCCACAGGATCCTATTGTCCCAGAGCATTTCGAGGCAGGAGGAGGATGCCAGGAGCTCCCCAGCTTGGGGGGACTGTGAGCCCAGAACTGTGCTTCCACACTGTAGCATGCATGTGAAGTTCCCAAAGAGCTTGTTAACACGCAGGTTCTAATTCCCTAGGTCCGGGTGGGGCCTGAGCGTCTGCATTTCTAGCAAGTTCCCAGCGGATGCTGCGGCTGAGTCACACTTGGCCTGACCACGGACTGGAGCACCGCGCTGGCTGGCGGGCTCCGCTCTGCGCTGCCTCCCCAGACAAGCCTTAGTCCAGCGCGTCGGCCCCTAGAGAACACCCCTGATGCAGATTTCCAGAAGGGCTGGCCACCGCTGACCTCCCCAGACGTGGAACTCATCCACAGCTTGCATGGTTCGTCAGGGACCCCAGGCCAACGGGGCGGGGTGGGTCCCGACCTTCTAGAGAGGGATCTACCCCAGGGCCCCCACCCCAGGCCTCCTCTCCATGTCTCCCGAGCCCGTGCATCCGGAAGCCCTCCTCCTGCCGGTGAAGCCCTCCCAGCGGGCAGCCTCCCTCCCCGGGCCGCCCAGGGTCGCCGTGGCCCCGCTGCAAGGAAGGAAGAGGAGGTAAAAGGAGGATAAGCCGAGAGCGAGGAGGCCCCGTGAGGTCTTGTGACCAACCGGGCCTCCCGGTGCCGCCGAGGTGGCAGTGCCAACGCGCAGCGCTGAAATCCTTGGCCGGGCTCCGAAGCAAACACCCACTCCCAACAGGCCCTGGTGTGCCTCCGAACAGACTGTGTAAATAAGCGGGGGGGCGGGGGGGGGAGAAAAACCCCAACTGGCCACAGATCCCGCTTTCAAACACGTTGAAACAAAATAATCCCTCTCACTCACTCCCTCCTGCTCCCTCCCTTTTTTTTTTTTTTTTTTCCTAAGTTTCCACTGGTGCCGAGGCCTCGGTGGAGCCTGGCCGGCGGCGTGTTAGAGCCTGCAGCCTACCTGTCCTGCATAGGAATGAAGCCTGGAGGAGTCACACGATATGCCCGCGCTGCAGGCCCAGGGACGACAGCTCCCGCGTTCAGAGGCCGGGAAACAGAGCAAAAGCTGTTCTCGGAGTTCTTGGGCTGAGAAGGGACCTGGTGGGGGCGGCGTGGGGGCAGGGGGGCCCAAGTCAGCAGGGGGAGCGAGCTGCACGAGAGCCAGTCTGGTTAACCCCCCTCCAAAGTGCAAACCCCCAAGGCAGAGAACAGAACCCCAGAGAAGGAAGCTAGAAATCCAAAGCCCAGAAGGAGCTGTCCCTGGACAGCCTCTCTCCAAGGGCTCTCCGAACTCCCAAGTGTGTGCCCAGACAAGGGGGCATCTTGCTTGTGGTTTGTTGCTGGTTTTGTATTTGGTTTTGAACTTGCTAAGGGCAGGGCGGGGCGGGAGGGGGCTGGGGGGGCATGGGGGGGGGGCATGAGTCATCTTGCTGATGAGAACCCATCCCCCCCCCCCCCCCGCAAGTTGAAACAATTGAGTTGTCTCTCCTGGTTCTTGCCAACGTCTCTTACTCAATCTTGGATCAAAAGGGTGGTGAGGAGGGAGGCCGGGGACAGGAATCCAGACGGTTCTGGGCCTCTGACATCAGGCTCAGCTGCTGGAGCGGCGCTGAGGGTACGTGACCCAGGAGGGAAGCCGGGAGCGGCGTGGCGAGGTCGGGGAAGGAAACTGCAAAGAGCGACCCGATCCGTGGATTCCGGGGAGGCGAAGCCGGAGTGGCCTGAACGGTGTAGGGAGAAGGGCCAGCTCCAGGGTGACCTTCCTGGTCACAGCCACTCACCGTGTCCCTCCTCGCTCACAGTCTTAGAAGCAGGTCTGGGACTCTGTCCTGGGCACGGGCCCGTCCCCGGTAGGCATTTCACCACGATTGTTTACAATCGTCGCTACTCAGAAGAGACAAGCCTCCGCCGGGTGAGCCCCAGAGCCCGCGGCTGGGCAGGAAGAGAAGTCTAGGTCCCCCATCCAAGAATATCAGCAAATCCTCATGAAGCATCCGTTGTTGTAATGCAATTTAAAAGGCCTGGTTTGGAGAGCCTGTCTGACACTGCACAGGTCTGCGGCCAGAGCCAGCACCACGCCCGTTGTGGGATCTCAGGCTGCCATTTCAAAGGGAAAAAAAAAAAAGGAAAAAAAAAATCCCTTACACATGAATCTCCATTGACCATGGCATGTGCCTCTGGTCTGCACTCGCGGACTCAGTGCTGGGTATAAGAGGAGGGCCCGGAAAAATCAGACGGGGTGACCCCCGCTTTCTAAAGAACAGATACCTTTGCTGGAAAAGAGCCAATGGCCCCACGGGAGCTGGGTGGCTTTTGTCTCTGTGGAGACACACCTGGGATGTAAGGAGACCACGAGCCAGCCCTCCCGAGGGGCACTGTGTACCGCCATCTCTAGGCAGGGGTTCTGGTCCCCACAACCACCCTGTGAGGTGGAAACCATTACTGTCCCATTGCACAGGTGAGTACACGGAGGCCCTGAGGACAGGCCAAGGCGCTGGGTCCCAGGAGACAAGGGATAGCGTGCTGGCTGAAGGCACTTCCTTCCTGTGACTCTCACAGCACTTTCGGCCCAGAAGTCAGAATCAGAAAGCACTCACTTGCTAAGAGAAAGGAAGGCTCCTGAGGTCCCCAGAGGTCAAACCCAAGAGCAGCTTCATGTACAACTCCCTCTTCCCACCTCTGTCCCAGCAGAGGTGACACACAGAACATACAGAGAAGGCACAGGCTCTACCCGTACACCCACCAAAATGGCTAAACTTCCCCAAAGTGACAGCCCCAAATGCTCTGGAGCCACGGGAACTTCCGGCCGCGGTCGCTGGCGGGGCAGCCGTGTGCAGGCACGAGGGGAAGAGGTCCACTGGCTTCTCACAGAACGAACCCACTGGCTGCCCCAGCACCCCGCGGGTCCACACCTGGTCATTTACCCGAGAGGAATGAAAACGTACGTAGGGCATGACTCCATTTCGGTGGAGCTCCCCCTAGAACTGGCAAAACTAATCCAGGGAGGACAAAAAGTATCAGAAGAGCAGTTGCCCCTGGGGTTCCAGGGGTGGGGGACAGACTTGGCAAAGGCCATGGGGAGATGGGCTGGGGGCCGTGGCATCCACGCCTACAGGACCCCGGAGGTCCCTGCAGCACGGCATATGCAAATGTCTTAAAGGGAGCAAAATGCCCGCAAGCAAACATTGAATTCTAGTTAATGATCTGATAATATGATAGCGGGAATTCATGCGATTTCCTTGGGACGATCAAAGAAAATGGGAGAGAGAGATGCGTGGACCTCGGGCTGGTCGTGTGATAAACTTGGTCTGCAAAAGTCCATCACGGAATCGAGGTGGCGGGTGTCCAGGTGCTGGCGGCAGAGTGCTTTCAACCTGGATGTATCCTGATAAATTCCCATCCTAAAATACTGGAGAGCAGAGGAAATGACAGGGCGTTCCAAAGTGTTGCATTTCTAGAGCTGCTTCTAGACGGAGGCGGCTGCAGAGAGAGACAGGAGGGAAGGCGAAACCTTCCTAGGGCCCAGGGCTGGACCCAGAGCCTCCCAAACGCAGAGTCACTTTCAAGTTTGGTTAAGACCAGTCCCGGCAGCCTGGGTCTGCGTCCGGCCGCTCTGTGCGAGACGCAAATTTCCTGTTTCTCGGGCTGAAGCACCTCTCGGACTTGAAATTTCCTCTCCCTAAAGAGTGTTGGGGTGAGTTCGGTGTAAATGAATCAGAAAAAAATGGATGAAGTTTCTCAGCACACAAACGGGCTTCAAGAACAAAGTACAAAAAGAGAGACATGGGTTGTCACGAGGTGGGGAAAGGGTCTCCGGTTCAAACCGGGCACGAAACCACGGTCCTGAGAAATAGTCGATTGACTCGTGCTCTCAGTTCCGTACATCAAGGGCTTGTGGGGCCCGCTCTTTAATATGCAAATGACTTTGAAAAATATTTCTCCTCCTGGAAAGCAGAAGGGAAAGGAAATGCTTTGAAGCCCTCCTGGTTATTTAATTATTTTTTTCAAAGGTAAGGCAGTATATTTTTATCCAATATTAAATAAACATTTTTGAAATGGCATGTTCAAAGCCCTTAAGCCTCTGATGTTGGTTCGGGATGTTTTTTTGTTTTGCGTTCTGGGCACCGAGTGAAGATGGAGGCTCTTTCTTGCCAAATGTTCTAGAATCATGGAACATTAGACCCAGGAAGCCTAAACGGCCAGGATGCTATTGCGTAAGAGAGGGAGGCTCGGGCAGGCTCTGGCGACCTTGCTCAAGAGGTAAGCAGTGACCTGCTGGGGTCAGGATGGGGAGGGGCGTGGCTTCCAAGGCCCTGTGCAGAGTGTTCTATTCCCTGCGGGGAATCGCCAGGTCTGGCTCTGAGCTGAATGACAGTCCTGGAGCCTCCTTTCCTGGACCAGCAAGTTTATACAAATGTCTTGTATCAGCCACCATTAGGGATGATGGCAGTGGTCACCTCCCCAGGGAGACTCCATGAGTGCTTAGAGGGAAGGTGGGGTGAGGACATGTGGAGTCAATGAACCTTTATGTAGGAATCAGAGCTCAGGAAAAAAAAAATCACACCTCTGAAGGATTTTTCTCAAAGGGCCTAATTTAGACACAACATATACAAACACAACCCACAAAGATTATTTAGGCACAGAGCACGGGACAGTGGGATAGGAAGGGAACAGCATAATCATGGTCCTCAAATACTTACTGTTTGAGTAACAGCCCATAAATTCTTATTAAGTGAGTTAACAAATAAATATAACACACACTCTTGCCTATCGCATAAGTGGTAACAATTAGCACATAAGCTTTCGGAAGGGGTACACTGGGGTGAGACACAGCCAACACCATGAGCTTCCAGGGACAGAGTCCCCTAGATGACTGTGGCCTCCCCTGTTAGTAACACTGTATGGACTTGATTAGCTGTTGCCATGCCTGTAAGAGAATAGAGTCACTAAACCTATTTTATAGATCTTTAAAAAAATTTTTTTAAGATTTTATTGATTGATTGATTGATTTGACAGACAGAGATCACAAGTAGGCAGCGAGGCAGGCAGAGAGAGAGGAGGAAGCAGGCTCCCTGCCGAGCAGAGAGCCTGATGCGGGGCTCGATCCCAGGACCCTGGGACCATGAACTGAGCCAAAGGCAGAGGCTTTAACCCACTGAGCCACCCAGGCGCCCCTAAAAATTTTTTTTAAAAGAGCAAAGGCTATGTTCTTGATCATGACATATCTTCCCTGCCTGGCTGTGCCCAGAGAGTGAACTAGGGGCCCCTGAAGGACACAGTCAGTTGAGCATCTGATTCTAGATTTCAGTTCAGGTCACAATCTTGGGGTGGTGAGATTGAGTCCAGCGTCTGGCTCTGTGCTCAGCAGGGAGTCAGCTTGCGTTCTCTCTCCCTCTCCCTCTGCCCCTCCCTGATCCCGCGCAAGTGCATGTGTGTGCTCATTCTCTAAAATAATCAACTAGTAAATCTCTTAAAAAAAAGAAGAGTGAACTAACATCCTGACCCCAAAGTCTAATGGGGAGAGAGATAGGGAATAAAACCAAAACAATGACAACAAAATTATACTGTGTTCTACTTTCTTTCCCCAAAGGGAATAAGCTTTCCTGATCTTTTTAACATAAAAATAATAATTCTCATCACAAACTAGAAAATGAATTAAGATCACCTATAATCACAGCACTCGGAGGTAATTGGCTCACCTTTTGTTAAAAATCCTTTCAAAAGATTTAAGTGTGCTCATATGCCTTAAAAAAAAAAACAACACTTTTTATTTTGGAGTAATTTTAGATTTACAGAAAAGTTGCAGATAGTACAGAGTTCCTGTACATCCTTCACCCAGGGAAGAGAAAACATCAGGGATATTTTCTGTAACGATGGCATATCTGTCAAAACTAAGAAATTCACAAGGACCGTGATACTGTGAACAACAGATTTCATGCAGATGACCACAGTTTCTCAACCGTCTCTTTTCTGTTTCCGGACCCGGTCTGGGGTACCACTCTATAGGGCTCACGGTTTGTAAACGGACTCGGTTTTCACCCTAACCCAAACAAGTACGCATCGTGATCGTATTTCTAAGTCATTGAACAGAAATCTGTAGCATTATTTCCAGTAGCCTCCGAGCACACATTCCACTCAGTGGCTGGGTGATTCCCTCCTCTCTAAGGGCGCTGCCATTGCTTTCGGTTTCTCACTGCTCCATAAATGCTAATGGGTACACCCACCCACGCTGGGCATCTCTAATGATGGCGTCACAGTAACTTTCTAGAAGTGCACAGAGAGTGTGGCAGGGAGCGCGCGTCCTTGGAGGCTTTCCATGCATGCCTCCACGCTCTCCTCCAGAAAGCCTGAGCCCTTGTGCCTTACCGCCCTCAGATGCGTCACTTTACATTTATCTGGGCAAGAAGACTCATCTATGCCCCAGAGAGAAAACCATGGGACTGGAAAGAGTTAATGGATATTCAGGACAAATATTCCCCACCTCACCCCCCCGAAAACCAAGACTCATCATTTCAAAGAACCACCCAGAAATTAAACCTTCATTCCCTTCAGCTCAAGCTACTCCCACTCTCTTCTCTCCGGGTCTGACAGAGAGAAAGATCTTTGGATCTTCAGCATTTCAATCATGGAATTGCTTTCGGGGTACGGGGGCAACCCCCACTGGGTTTAACTTCCTTCTTGTCCCTCTGCAGTGGTTCTGGGAGCTCCCTGAAGGAAGCTCGAGCAGGCCTGGGCAGTAATGCACACAACAGGAAGGACAAAAGGATTTGGTAGTCAGCAAAGCTGTGTGCCTTCTATTTTACTTTTTTTTTTTTTTTTTTTTTTTTTTTTATGGTGAAAGAAATAGGGGGAGGGGTGGGGACCAGAAAAACGGTTTGCCTATCTAGAAAGGGCTCGGCTCGCGGTGAGCCGGACCAGGAACCTGCCCAGAATACTAACTGGAACCATAGTCTCTTTTCTAAAAGAAGCCCATATTTTATTTTGAGACTCCTCTTCTTCAATGCAAAACACTTTGTCCCCATGCTTCGCCCCGTAAAATGTTATATATTTAAGAACCCTGGAAAAGAGGGTGGCGGAGAAGGTTTTGAGAAATGGAGCCAGGCCCCATGCTGGGGAATTCTTAAGTGCCATCCTGGCCTGCAAAAAGAAAAAAGAAAGAAAGAAAAAGAAAAAACAAGCTACTGGTCAGAGGGAATGCTCTTCCTTGCCAAGCTCAGCTTGAATGAATACACAACACAACCTCTTAAAGGGGGAAACACTGCTTTAAACTCAGAGTTTCTTCTCTCAACGCAACTGATTAAAAACAACAGGAAGTTCAGAATATTCTGGGAGGAAAAGGGCTGCAACATGAGATACTTTCTTCACCCCAATGTTTGCAATCTTGTCACTCCGGTCAAGGCCACACCTTCAGGTCAGGAGGGATCAAGTCTTTGTGGCAAAGGATGCCAGTTAACTTCCCCAAGAACAATGCCCCAGGTCTCTGGCTTGTCAGCTCCCTGGGGCCTCTGGGGTCTGATTCTGTGGCTGGTAAAAACCCATTTCACTTTTCTGCCCAGAAACTACCGGAGGATCTTCCCAGGGAAGATAAAAATCTAACTGGTTACAGGGATGTAGGGCCTTTGCCCAGAAGTCTTTTCCTTCCCTGCCCCTTTCCTATAGGGTCCTCTGGTCGTTGGGGAGGAAAGGAATTCACCGTATGGAATCTGGTTGCCAGGAAGAAAAAAATAAAAATAGGCTCAAGACGAAGGGAACACTTCCTCTCATTAGCTCATGAAGTACGATAGTAATTTAATAGGAGAGAGTAACCACACAGAGAAATTAAAGCCTTAGAAACCGAGGCCCCATATTGAGCAGGTGTCTTGCCGGGTGAAGCCCTCACATTGCTGGTAACAGAGCCTTGTGAGGCCGGTCTGGAGATCTTTGACTTTTAGGTAATTCAACCTACCCACTTGAGATTAACACCCAAGCCGTGACGAGAGGAGACCCCGGGGGGACTCTAACTGCGGGAGGGTGTCCGAGGGCGCCTTATCACAGAGCGGAATTTGCGGAATGACGGCACTTTCACCAGAGCCCCGAGCTGTGAGCAGGGCTCCCTCCGTGTGGCGTGTGTTTGTTTTCTTTCGATCGTGAAGAGCTACGCACGCTCTGTAAGCACAAACTGTCCAAGAGGGAGGGTACACGGACAGACCTTCGTACCGTAACTGAAATGCGCTGCTGGGATCGAATAAAACTTGCAGCAAATTAGGCCTGACATTTAGGAATGTCGCTACACACACCTCCAGCGTACAAGACAAACCTCCTGACAGGGGTGACTCAAAGTCGGAGGGGAGGGAACCCGGGAGATCAGAGAACTCCCTGCACGTCGGAGAAACTGGGCTAGGGAGGGTTTATAGCGAGGACTCCAACCCGGGGCGCCTGGATTCCGAATGCCCCCCAGGGCTGTGTCACAGGATAAACAAAACCACATGACTCCTTCTCTCCGGTTCTGATTCCAGCCTCGGTAGGAGGCACTGCTGAAGCCCAAGGAGCTGGCAAGGGAGCACCTGCTAGAAGGAAGGGGGCGGAGGACCTCAGAGGTCCCCTTCCTCCCTGAGCATCCAGAGCAGAGAACCCGGGAGGTGCAATGCACGACGGCTGGGCCGCTGCTGCTTTAAACGTGTCTGGTGCCTTCCTATCCCCGGCAATAAATCCCCGACGTGGGGGGATTTAAAGCCAACATCTGCAGGAGTCCTAGAGCACCTTCAGCGGCTCGAAACGTGGCCTGAGTGTCCCATCCAGGGTTGAGCTGACTTTCGGGGTCAGGACCCATCCCAGAAGTGCGGAGCGATATATATGGACATGGGCTTCCAGAAAACCCACCCCCTTCTCCCTTCACCTGCTCGCAGGTCCCACTGCCCCTCCCCACCCCCAACTGCACTGCCTGCACCTGAGGAAGGGGTCACGTGTCTCATATCCCAGAACAGAAAGTTCGGATGATAATCTGGAATACAGGACCCTTCGGGAAAGAAATACAGGGGCGGCCAGATCCCATCAAAGTGCGTGAGTGCTCAGAGATCTTTGCAGCCAGGCAGAGAGGAACAAGGAAGAAAGTAAAGTCGGGGGGGGGGGGGGGCACTTAATCCTAAGGCGGACTCCCAGTCTGTCCCTGCCCCCCTCTTCCTTCCAGAAGATAAGAGGAGTGATTTGACTCTGGGGTTGCTCCCATCAGCCCTCCTTACTGGGCCTACCTAGAGGTGGACAGTGAGAAGAGGCAGAAGGGAGAGTCACCTTGGATTGGCCGTCCCAGCCTCCGGGCTGCAGCCAAGAGCTGGTTCAAGTATACGGCAGAGCCCCCACCCCCGCTGTTCAAGACGGGGCGGGGGCGGGGTGTGTGTGTGTGTGTGTGTGTGTTGTGTGTGGACTTGGCCACCTGCGTGTTGGGGGTTGGGGGGGCTGACTGTGTATACGCGCAGCCCAGGGAGGAGCTGGGGTTTACCAGATGGCAGAAAAGCTGACCGCCGGAGCTCTGGGATCACTCATTGATGCTGGAAGATTCTGATGAGATTCTGTCCCTCCGCCTCCCCTCGTCTAGCTCAAGGAGCGCTCCCGTTACTCCAGGCCGGGTCCCTTTAAGCCACCACTGCCAGCCAAGACTGTGGGGGGTTCCTGGTGACTCAGCCGGGCCCCAGAGAAGGGGGTGCACTATTGCTCAGCCAGGACAGGGCTGCAAGCCCACACGCTGCTGTGAGAGACAAAGCCGATCTCTGGAGCCTTCTAAAGCACCCTCCCTTCGGTTGGACAGGCCTATTGCCACCCTAGCCATGCTCCGTGCGTGGACACTCAAAGGCTGGCTGTGGTCTCTTCACGGCTTGAAGGCAAGACAGTGGGCTGCCTCGGCGCCAGAAGGGAAGGCCGGCAGCCGCTGGGAGAGGCGGAGGGGGTCTCTGCCCTTCTCCGCCCTCCAGCTGAAGGCAGCTCACCTGAGTATGGACGGAGTTCTGCCTGTTTGCTCCTCAGGAGGCAGGGCCAGGGAAAGAGCCAGCAAAGTGAGCCTAGGGAGCCTACAGCCCGAAGGTGTTTCCAGAAAGTCCAGGAGCCCCGCTCCCATTGAGACTGGCCTATTTCCACCCGTTCCTAAGCAACACAACATGAAACCCACTGGAACGTGCTCACCGAGCCGGTGAACTGGAAGGCATTGGGGGTCACTGGGGCTCACACCCCCACAGCACAGTGCCTGCGGGGCTCAGACATGGGGAGAGGAAGACAGAAGACACAGCCTCCGCCCAGATCTGAATGTCCCAGAAAGCTCCTTTTACAGCAGCAGAAGAAAAGGAGGCCCAGTCTCTTGGAGGCAAGAGGAGGTCCCCCTGTGAGGGGCTGAGCAAGGCCCGCCCTCCCCATTCCTTGGGTCCCTGGTGTGGCCGGTTCAGATTTCCAGGTAAGTCACAGCCAAGGTCAGCGTCCGGAAGCTGTGACAAGTCTTCCTGAACACAACCCTGCTGGCATGCACGGTACCTCCCTCGGCCCAGCTCTCCGCCTACTGTCTTCCTTAAAATACCAGGGCAAATGCCTAGCGGTTGTCACTCGGTCCTCCTGTGAGACAGACATCGCCTTCACCTGTTTTTATCCGTCCCCCTAGGACCACTTCCAAATTGTATCTGAAGCAGTTTCATCTCTACGGCTGGGCATCAGGCACTCTCTTCCCAGCTGCAGAAAAGCACACACCTACAGGAGACACGGGGCTCCCAACAGGATTTCGGGGGATGTTGTAGGAAGGGTGCTTGTGTCAAAAATGAAAATCCACTGAACACCCCCCCCCAAAAAAAAGTGAGCCTTACTGTATGTTGGATCTCAATAAACCTGAGTTTAGGGGCTCCTGGGTGGCTCAGTCATTAAGCCTCTGCCTTCGGCTCAGGTCATGATCCCAGGGTCCTGGGATCGAGCCCCACATCAGGCTCCCTGCTCAGCAGGAAACTTGCTTCTCCCTCTGCCTCTGCCTCTGTTTGTATTCCCTCTGTCACTGTGTTTCTGTCAAATAAATGAATAAAAATCTTTTTAAAAAAATTATCAACCTGAGTTTAGAACAAGATCTACAGGTTCATCCTTCCTAAGGAACAAATGAACACATACACACACACACACACACACACACACACACAAAACTAAGGAACAAATATGAAGGAAATCTGCATCCTTTTGCTTGGCTAACGTGTTCATAAAAAACAAAAGGTGGCCAAGAAAGCCTTCCGAGGAGCCTGCCCCTGGAAGCCCAGACCTGCTTCTGCCCAGGTATCCTGAAAGGCCACGGAGCATCAGCCAAGAGTGGGAAGCAGGTGCCGTCCAAGGGGCCACGCCCTGTCTTCCTATCATGAGACACACACAGGCTGAGGGCAAATGATTCACAGGCATGGGACCAAACCAAGACCTTTCACAACAGCCCAAAAACAGAACCACCAAAGGGCCCGCCGACATCCCCATAGCCCGCCGCATACCCTCATATAGTAGGTGTTCGAGAAACTTCCCGGAATTCCACTGACCCCACGTTAGGCTGCCACGGAAGGGACCGGGCCCTCGGGGTGCACATCGACCCTCCCACGCCTTCTGCAGCCCCTCCATGTCACATGTGATTAATGAGTCCCGTGTCACCAACGACCCAGGGGTCAGCCTACTGCAACGGAAACATGAATGAGTCGGGAACGGCCTGAGGATGAGAGAGATTTCAAGAGTGATGCCAAAGGAAAAAAAAAAAAAAAGAAAAAAATGGGGACATTTTGTTTTGTTGCTGACTTGGATAGAAGCAAGGTTTTCTCCTTGTCCCAGATCAAACCCCGGTCTGAGTTTAGAGCTTCCCTGAATCCTGAAAACCAGCAAAGGATCTAATTAAATGAGACCCCAAGGCTCAGTGTACTTTCTAGAAGTTGCCAGAAGTCTAGAAGGGCAAATTGGGTTGACGTGGGTGAGGCAGGGGCGAAGTACTGACTAACGTGTCCTAGGCTTTATTAACAAGAACCCGTTACTGTACGTGTCCTAAGCGTCAGGTCCTACACTCAGCGTGTAGTGACCTATCGTTAGCGCCACGTTCAGTCACCATGGAATCATCACAGCCCTAAGGAAAGGCATTGTCATCCCTATTTTACAGGTGGAAAAACTGAGATCATACGGCTAAGAGATGACACGGAGAAGGCTCAAATGCCCGGTGGGCTCTGACGCCCACAGCCCTGACGTCGTGACCCTGACTCTCTGGTTAAACGTGAGGGCGCTTCCGTGGATCGTGCTGAGCTCACTGTCCAAGCAGGATCTGGTCCCAGGACTCGTCAGATTTCCGATTCAGAGGATTCAAGGACAGTGGCACTTGACGGGATCACAAGGACGGAGGGCTGCGCAGGAGAGGTCCCTGTTCACGCAGCCCCCCCCCCACCCCCCGCCAAGCTCCAGACTCGCCCCTGCCCAGCCTGGCAGAGAGGGAGCGCCCGGTGGCTTCACAGGGACTCAAATGGCCTCCCCGTTTATTCTGCAGGCCGCCTCTGGGGGAAAGGCCACGGGAGGGAGAGATCAGAGGCTCAAGCCTGCTAAGAATGAGACCCAGAGGCTCCCCAGCCACTGTCCCCCTGATCCTGGTGGGGAAGGAGTCCCCACCCTGAGCGGAAGACACAAGTCAGTCTCTGGCACCTCGTGAACATTATGCGAGGGGAAGAAGCCAGACACAAAAGGCCACGGACCAAGGGACCCTATTCACAGGGACCGCAGAGCAGGCAAACCCACAGGGACAGAAAGTAGATTAGTGGTAGCCAGAGGCTCTTGGGAGGGAGGCGTGGACGGACTACTTAATGGGGACGGGGACGGGGCTTCAAAACTTTCTGGAGCTAGATGTGGGTGGGCGCCGCACACACTCTGACGCGCTCTGGGCCGCGAGCCCTGC
Source organism: Mustela nivalis (assembly GCF_964662115.1). Taxonomy (NCBI): domain Eukaryota; kingdom Metazoa; phylum Chordata; class Mammalia; order Carnivora; family Mustelidae; genus Mustela; species Mustela nivalis. Next base: position 54,442,879 of record NC_139036.1, read on the forward strand.
GCTCGGGTAGGACTGCAACGAAGCGTTCATGTCGTATGACCTTCACCACGACCTGAAAAAACACAGGTGCCTCCCCCAAAGGACCCTTGAACTGGTTCAGTGGAGCAGGAGAGCAAACCCCGGAGTGAAGCCTTAGCCCCTATGAGACCTGGAACTGGAGGATCCCCCCCGCCCCGAGACCCTCCAGTGTATAAACTCGTGTTTAGAGAGAGGGCGGCCTGGCCTGGGAGGGAAGAGACCGTGGCGTGCAGGCAGCCGGAGCGCTGGGCTGGCTCGCTCCGTGGCAACGTGGGGAACCGGAAGGCAGGGCTCCCTCCCCGGGCAGCCTCCCCCAGGCTGGGGCGGCTCCAGACCCGCAGCCCCCCTGCTCCCCCCCTCCCCCGACCTGGCAGGCATCCTGGTTCCTTTCTTGGGACCGGGAGCCTGTGTCCTTGGTCCGCATCGCAGAGTCAACAGCAATCTCTCTGCACTGGGCAAACAAGGCCGCGGTAAGTGGCGGAACTCTGACAATATTTAATGACTCAGGGGGTGGGGAGGCTTTGCAGGATGGAGGGCAGCGAGGAAAGGAACCAGAGAGCCGGCAGAAAACTCCAGGGGAAATTCCATGGGGGGGAGATGAAAGGGGGCTGTAAAGCAATTCTGACAGGTTAACAGACAGGTAATATTCCGACGGTGTTGACTTAACCAGGCTAGCGCTCCATGCGGCGGCGATTAAGCCGAGGCACGAGAGCCTCAGCAGCAGAGGCTTTCGGGGAAACAAAGCTCTACTCAGAGAAAACCAAATAACGGCCAGTCAGAAGCTGGCGGGGGCCCCCCTGCCCCTCCCCCGGCACGGAAGCCGAGGGAGATGCTTCCTGGAGATCGGTCTGCGGGGACAGCATCCAGTGGGATCTGCGGCCGGGGCTGCCGCAGGGGACAGAGGGCCTGGCTTCCGACGGACGCCTCCCTGCACAGGGTGGGGCCCAGGCCACGGGGCCCAGTGCCTGTCCTCCCTCCCACTGCAGACCGGACCAGTTCTGCCAGTCCATCTCCCAGTCCTAGAAGGCCAGCTCGCTGGTCCCACCCACCGTCTCAGGGCTGCGGGCTCAGGACGCAGCCAGGCTGCCGGCGAGCCGTGAAACTCACGTCGACTCCCAAACCCCAAATACACCTCCTCCTGCATCAAACCCCCCCACCCCACCCCGCCACTGTTCTTCCATGCCCTAGCTGTCATCCACGGGGCAAGCTCCCTCACCAACCCCCGGGCCTCGATTTCCTCATCTGTGGAATGGGAGAGTAAATCCCACAAAGCCGTTTGATGGCCGTGTTACTTCTCATTGATTCTGTGTTAGCGCAGTTTAGACAAATATCACTGATATGGAAGACATAATTAAATAACCATGAGGAAGAAATAAACAACACCAGGGCTACACAAGGGCATCTGGATCACAGTAGGTACTCGATACAGTTCAGTTCCCGGTGACAACTGCCGGTACCGACCACCTGCCTGAATTCCCAACACGGCAGAACGACCTACAGGTTGAAAGGGCTTCATTTTTTTTTTTTTAAGGTGTGTTCAGTTGTTATAGCTCCACGCCTGCTCTCACAGAATGGGGAGCAAGCTCCTGGTGGGGACCAGACGCGGTGTCACCTTGGCTGAGGTACCACAGTGAGACGCCCCAGACACCCTCCGCTCCCTGAGAGCTTGGCAGCCGCTCCGAGCGACTCGAAGAGGCTCCATGTGCCCGCACTCATGGGAGGACATGAAAGTGTTCAAAGCCACTGAACCAGCACACAAGGGGTGCCAAAATTCTGACTTCATTTCCTCCAGGGTTCCCTGGCCTGTGTTACAGGACACTACTTTGAGGTTGGATTATATATTTTTAGGTTATTTGGAAAATCATTGTGGCTTTAAATAATAAAATTCTGAGTGACATCTGTCAGCCCCGGTTACCAGGAGTCGGCTAAGCGGTGTGTTCTTTCTTTTTCATTTTTAAAAGGGCAGTGAAGTAAGTGTTACCTAGAAAGTTCGTAAGAGTCGTCAGGGTTGTGTATTCAACACTCTCCCAAAACGGGTCCCAGAGGCATGTACCAGAGACCGTGCTCCAGGCCTGGGTGCCGTGCCCAAGAGCGGAGCCGGCCAACGCTGCCAGAAACCTGGTGGCGGGATCAGAAGCCAAAGAGCCACGGGGGCATCTGGTCAACCTCCTGCATGGCATCAGCGGGGAAGAAGAGGCCCCAGGGCGGAGAGGCAGGTCTCCCCAAGGTGCATCCAGCACTTTCCAGGTGATCTGTCACTCGTTTCTTCTCATTCCATAACTTTGGGCGGTACCCCAGTGAGGTCTGTCTCCTGTGTACGAGCCAAGAAGTCACCTCATAAAAGGGTTTCTACACATGGATCTCGGCTCCAACCCTTATTTTCAGGGTGCAATCATGATCCCTACTCAGGAAGGCGCATCTTGAGGTCCACCACTGCTTATTAATCATGGGAGTCTTACTTGGTACAGGACGGGTGGGTTAGGGACTAGCTGTGATGGGCACAGCTTCAGTCCCAAGGGGAAGGCGTCACTTATAAAGAGAACTTGGAATGTCTGAGTCCAGAGAGTCTCCTTCTCGGAGAGCAGGGACCCCTGCCCCAACGAGCTACCCAAAGCCATCTGCCCCACACCCCCAGTGCCCCAAATTGCCAATCAAGCCCTGAGTATCCTTGACCCGGCGATATCCCCCTGACAGAGAAAACTCAGAAGAGGCACAGAAAGATTGTTTGTACCCAGGACCTGGAGGTAATAATATCTGTGAGCGTCCAGAAGGCTCTCGACACTCATCCAAAGGGAACAAAGAGCGGCTCGGAGTCTGGAGTCTAACTCAGCTTTTCTCTTTTTTATTTTTTTCTTTTTTGGTGGAAGGGGAGGCGGGGGGGGGGGGCAGGTTGCAAACAAAGAGCGGATGAACCCCTGACCGTTACAGCCACAGAATTCTCCTTTCTCCCCCAGAAAAAGCTTGATCAACATACAACATCTGAAATTTTGCTCAGCTCCTCTCTCGAACCCGGTGCCCAGCACAGGGAACCCGTTCAGTGAATGTTTGCTGAAGAGACGAATGGATCTGGAAGGCGAGTCTTTCAGGGAAACCAGGAGGTAGATCGACGCACGTGACCTGAGCTCACATTTTCTTGTACAGATCAAGGGGCCGGAGACGGGCCGGGAGTTCCAGTCCAACTGACAGGGAAACCCTGTTTGAAAGTCTCTGGGCTTTGGGGCGCCTGGGTGGCTCAGTCAGTTAAGTGTCTGCCTTCAGCTCAGGTCACGATCCCGGGGTCCTGGGATCCAGCCCCATGGCAGGCTCCCTGCTGAATGGGGCGTCTGCGTCTCCCTCTCCCTCTCTTTCCCCCAGCTCATGCTTGCCCTTCTTCTTCTTCTTTTTTTTTTTTTTAAGAGAGAGATCACAAGTAGAGAGGCAGGCAGAGGGGGAGGGGGAAGCAGGCTCCCCGCTGAGCAGAGAACCTGATGTGGGGCTCAATCCCAGGACCCTGAGATCATGACCTGAGCCAAAGGCAGAGGCTTTAACCCACTGAGCCGCGCAGGTGCCCTCATCCTTGCCCTTCTCTCTCTCTCTCTCTGTCTTTCTCAAATAAGTAAATAAAAATCTTAAATAAAAAAATGTTTCTGGGCTTTGAATGCTCCTTCTCCATGAAGATGGCTATGACACAGGGACAGCAGGATGATTCTTCCCATTTGACCAAGGAGAAAACTAGGGAACCCAAGGAAAAGCTTCTGCGGAGTCTCAGAATGAATTAACAGAAGGGTTGAGCTGGCCTTTGGCTTCCTCACCTTCCTGGGTATTTTCAATTCCCTTAAAGTAGTGTTTTAGTCTCAAACACACACACACACACACACACACACACACACACGCAGCTTACACATCACATTAAAAGCCTGCAGACAATAGTTACTTAGGGGACATCAGCCCTGCCAATAGTCTCTGCCTAAACCACGTCACTGGCTGTGGCTTTGAAGCCCACGAAAACAATCCTAATCATAGTTCTGGAAAGCCAGGGAAGGTGGCTTGCCAAAAGAGGAAAGTATTAGACCACACCTCAAAGCTTTCTGCGCAACAAACACTGGAAATGAGGAGCTTGAGGGGATATGTCCCCCAAAGACCTCTGCTTCACCCGGGCATGCTCCTGCTTCCCCGTCTGAAACACTGAAGCCTCCCCTGGAGGTCCCCCCACAAGGTAAGGGGTGCCTGGTCAGGAATTCAGGAGGTGCTCCATTTACGTGAAATTAAGAAGACTGGATCCATGATGCACTTGCGTTAAAAACTATCCTCCAAGAGCGCCTGGGTGGCTCAGTGGGTTAAGCCTCTGCCTTCTGCTCGGGTCATGATCTCAGAATGCTAGGATCCAACCCTGCATCAGGCTCTCTGCTCAGCGGGGAGCCTGCTTCTCCCTCTCCCTCTGCCTGCCTCTCTGTGATCTCTGTCAAACAAATAAAATCTTAAAAAAAAAAAAAAAACTATCCTCCAAATGTATGTGGTCTATCCACATTGGAATATTACTCAGCCCTGAAAAGGAAGAGAATTCCGACCCATGCTACAATGTGGCTAAGCCTTGAAGACGCTATGCTCGGGGAAGTAAGTTGGTCACAAAAAGGGTAAATATTGTACGATTCCACTTAAACAAGGCACTTAGAATAGTCAAGTCATAGAGAAACAAAATAGAATGGTGGTTGTCAGGGGACTTGGAGAGGGGGCACTGGGAATGGAGAGCTACTGTTTCACAGGGACAGAGTTTCAGTTTTTGCATAATGAAAAAGGTTTTTGTGGGTCGATGGTGGGGATGTTTGTACAACCATGTGACTGTCAGCTTCATGGCACTGAATGGTATCCATAAAAAGGGTATTAAAATGGTTAATTTTATATCAAGCATGTCACCACAATTATAGGTAAATAAATAATGAAAAAAGAAACCTCTATGCTCCAAGAGAAATCTACATTTTCAACCACCTCGTTCCCAGCAGGGCAAGAAGCAAGAAAGACCTTCGAAAGACCATTATCCATCCAAGTCTTGGTGCCTATCCCCTCATTTCTAAAATTGCAAACACAAGGCAAGGAGACAACACGCAGGGCGTTCGAGTGTCCCGTGTGTTCTGAGACTAACTGCTCATTTCATTTCATCAACTGATCACCAGGCAGCTCACTGGAAAAGCAGGCTGCAGTCCTGAAAATGAAAGGACTCTAGAAGATCAACATGAATCACAGCAGGTCAATTGCCCCCATCCCAAACTCTGCCACTCTTTAAAGGAGGCAGAGGAAAATGAATTAAAAAACCAAGAAAGGAAAACAAACCAAAACAAGAAAGGACAAGCGACAGACAAACGGTATGAGAGGACCCCTGTGTCCCAGGAGTAAGACTTCCCGCAGGAGGGATGGGGGATACGGGGGTGGGATGAGTTGGGACGTGGCTTCCTCTTCCCCTGTGGGAAGCAGGCAGGAGCTCTCTCCAGAGGACTGTGTCTCGTTGGCCCTTCTCTGCAACCTCTGCTCCAAGAAAAAGAAAACGTGTTTAACCAGAGATACAGGATGGAAAGGGCAGCCGGCTTTTAAAACCTGGGCCGCGAGTGCCCTCGAAGGTTGGTTTTGCCCTTAAAGGAAATGAAATTTATGGCTTGTCAGATAAGTAGAAAGGAAAACCCTCCGGGGGGAAACCTAGCCAGATAAAAGTCTACACACAAGCAAAACAGTTTTCTTAAAACATAGTATCCAAGCATCTCAGCCAAGAAAAGGTCCTGGGATCCACCAAGATTCCTTCTAACTTAAAATGTAGCTCTGTTTTAATTTCACTTTAGACACATCTCCACAAGAAGCCCTTCCTTCTTTCTTTGTTGGCTGGGCTCGTCCGCTGACCGCCTAGCTGGGAGCGTGCAAGCCTTCCTTTCCAGGGCAGAACACTGCAGTTAGCCACCGAACGGTCATCTGGGGCGAGGGGAGAGGGACAAGGGGGGAGGGACAGGCCAGAGAGGGCCTTCTAGATTGCTGGAAATATTCCCTATCTTGATTTGGATGGTAGTTACCTGCATGTCTACGTATGTGAAAACTAAGTTCTGCATTTAATATTTACTTACTTCACATGTGCTATTCTTTTAAAGATTTTATTTATTTATTTGACAGAGAGAGAGAGAGAGAGAGAGATCACAAGTAGGCAGAGAGGCAGGCAGGGAGTGGGGGTGGGGGGCGGAAGCAGGCTCCCCGCTGAGCAGAGAGCCCGATGCGGGGCTCGATCCCAGGACCCTGAGATCATGACCTGAGCCGAAGGCAGAGGTTTAACCCACTGAGCCACCCAGGTGCCCCGCGTTATTCTTTACATGCAAACACACAGAGGTTACTTTTTTTCCACACATAGATTTTTTTTTAAAGCCCCGTGGGTTTATTTCATGTCTAATGAGAGCCAAGTTGTTTTATAAAAGGGTCCCCATCAACAGTTAGTGCATTCTCACAAGCTCCTACCTTCCTCCCCCCACCGCCCCCCCCCCAACCTCCTATCCTGGCTCTCCCGACAGAGTAACCAAAACCCCCATCAGGCAGCCGATTTCCTGTTGGAATGGGGCTTGCGAGGCAGCAGACTGAAACCCAGGACAAAGGGAACCAGAGACTCTCACCAAAGTCTCCCCGAATCGTGCTGAAATCTGTCACTCAAGAACTTTACCGGAGATGTCCTCTTCCTGCGTGAGAGAATGACACAGCGTGGACATTCCCTTCTCGACGTGGCAGCCTTTCAGAGAGCAAACCCTGTCGGTATCGTCTGAGACAATTCACTCATTCCACATCCGAGATGATTGGACGACAGGATGTGACAACTATTTATTATGCCTATGATTTTTCAGACCCCCTCACTGTCTGCCTGCTCTCCTCCACAGACACTCCAATGTACAGGACCCCGGAATAACTAATGGCCCCTGGTGCTCTGTGTGACCCACAACCGTCTGGGACACTGCTTTTCATTATCTGGACATTGGGGTTCTCTGCTGCAGCTTGATGTTTTCATCCTATGACTGACTTCCAAAGACGCACCCCTAATCTTCCCTTGGGCAAATGCGTAGGAGCTAACATTGCTGAGTTTCGTCTTGCTGGTTTCATGCCATGGTCCCTGTCCCTGGTGGCCACTGGGAACCCGACTGTCTAGTATTCCAGTTGTCCCCCAAGTCTGGGGCCATCTTTGTATCTGAAAACCCCAGTGTTCATCCAAACAACACGCCCACAGCCACTGCGGATGTCCACATGGTCAGAAACCAGCCAGCCCACCTGCCCGACGGGGGTATGCGGACACACTAAAACCTTCTCCCGTCCACCCTGCAATTCTTTATCTCCTCCAGAAGCACGCCCGAGAAGACCCAGCGTATCTCCTGCAGTCAGGACACTTGTTGCCCACAACAATTTCTCAGCCCTGAACCGCTATCAGGAGTGTGAGCAGGTTCCAGACTCCCTTTCTCCACGTCCATCTCCACCCCTGAGCCCCCCGCTGTGCAATTGGGACATCATTCTCTTGGTCTTCTGTACTTTTCTCTACTGTCATCTCTTGTGTCCCCATTGCTCTTGCTAATGTTTCTTCTGGAAAATGTAATGCTTTCGTTTCTCTGTAGTGTCCGTCCTGGTGTGGGTCACGCTCAGCCCTCGGGTCAGCACAAGCATGTGTTTGACCCGGAGTCAGACCCGGAGGCAGGATCCGGGGCTGAGGTCCAGACTTGGTGCTGAAAGCTTCCCAGCAGACAATGCTATGTCCTGGGAACACGGGCTAAGGCCAGCTCTGGGGTGTAGACACAGAGGTCTCCCTGAGACCCACGCATCCCGTGCCCAACTCCCTCTGTGACCACCCAGAGCCCTCATCTTGCCTGAACTCGCAAACCCTCACTCTCACGCCACCAACTGATCTTGCCCCCCTTCCCGAAGTCATCTTGCTTCTAGATCGGCCTTGCAGTCAGTCTACCTAACTTGGAAGGTGCCCCCAACTCCTTGCCCCCCCCACTCTCTACCCCCAACCACGGAACGCACCCCGGACCACACGTCCCTCCTCTCCCACCCACAGAACGCAGCTGGGCCCACACACCCGCGTCCACGGAACGCACCCAGGCTCACATAAAGGAAACAGGGTCTTGCTCTGCTTGGGGATCCTGGACCTGAGCTCCTGAGGAACGCTCCTCACCTTTCGCTCCATTGTCTCACTTTCCCAGGCCACCCCCCACCCCACAAACCAAACACCATGCACTCATGTGCTGCCTCTTCAGCTCAGACCCCCCAGCACACCACGGGCCCCAGCCACACCTTACTGGCAAGGCCCATCTCCCTCTGGTCACCCCTACCCACCACGGGTTGTCGCAGACCCCGTGTCTCAGCCGTGTCAGCCTTCCCTCGTGGGAATGTGATTCCGTGCAGACTAGCCCCCCCTGCATTAGACTAGCTCCCCCGTCTGCTTTCGGCTTCCTACATGCTGTTCCTGCTCGTGATGCCTGGTCTCTGCCGCTCCTGATCCACGTGCCTCCACCGCGCCTGAGTGGGGCGATCGTCCCCGGATCGCCGCAAACGCCCAGTGCGTGCGAGGCACCCCCGGCCCAAGCACTGTGCGATTATTACCCCGTTTCATCCCGACAATTGTGTGCGCTGATGTGCGTCCACCTGTCGTACAAGTAGAGACGCAGAGACAAAGAGGCTAAATCACTTGCCTAAAGGTGCGCAGCTAACGTCCAGGTCATGAACTTGGAGAGAGTATTTGAACTTCTCCAACCTCTCCAACACTTCGTTTATTCAGCAGGCGCTGACTCAGCTTCTCCTTTAGCACAGACCCCCTTTCTGAGCAGCAGGAAATGGCTCTGGGTCCGCACAGGCTTCGCTCTGCGCCTCCCCACCCCGGTTATTATTGTGGCCCTGCTTCAGTCTGGGGGACACGGGTGATGTCGTCTCTCCTGGAACCTGTCTTTACGTGTAAACTGGGGATGATATGACCTAACTCCCAGGGTCCTCTGAGGGCTGAGGTAACACTGTTTGCTTGGGGGCTCAGTACACCTTAGGCGCTCAAACAATGCTCACTGTATGTACTATACCTGCTCACTAGGGCCAGTCCTCAGCACGGCCCCTCTGACAGGTCTTCTGGGGGCCTCAGAAAGCTCCAAGTGTCACCCACAGGAAGACACGTGGGAGAAGGACCAGCCTGTCTTCGAGGCTCACGCCACGTTACCTTGGAGCATCGAAGGACTCATCTTTAAAGTCCATATGAGGGGGACGCCTGGGTGGCTCAGCTGGTTAAGCAGCTACCTTTGGCTCAGGTCATAATTCCAGCATCCTGGGATCGAGTCCCACATCGGGCTCCTTGCTCAGCAGGGAGCCTGCTTCTCCCTCTGCCTCTGCCTGCCATTCTGTCTGCCTGTGCTCGCTCACTCTCTCTCTAGCAAATAAATAAATAAAATCTTTAAAAAAATAAAAAAAATAAAGTCCATAAGAGGGAAATACACCTGCTAGGTAAACAGAGGCCCCAGGAGCCCCAGCACCCCCTGCCAGCTCCTTCCCAGAGCGGCTGATCCCCTCGGACTCGGTCTCCGAGGGAGATTTGTATGCCTCATTTACTGCGCAAAATAGAAAGAGTAGCCCTCACGTTTCACTCAAAGGCATTCACTTGTGGTTTTTATTTATAATCCTGCACATGTTTGTGCACAAACAGACACGCCAGCCAGGAAGCATGGGCCCAGGTGTACACACACAACACACGCACACACGCACGCACACACACACCAGGAGCAGCGAGGTTCATTTATAGGAAGGCAGTTAAAAGTCAGTCTGTTCACTGTTTCTACAAGACAAGAAGCTATCAACCTTCCCATTTTTGATTCCAGAAACCACCCTAAAATAAACATCTAGTCACTTCAATCAGCTCTCAAAGTCACGCACCGTAGTGCACACTGTATAAACTCTAGCATCTTTCTTGCTTTGCTCTTTGTTAACCTAAGAATTTGGAAAATAGAGGGACAGCAAAAGAGAATGACATGTGGCCTCTGAAACTGACAGACACCCGAAGCGGCCTCACCCTTCGGCCCCATCAAAGCAGACAGGACAAGATGGAAACTCGGCCCACCCATCCCCCTCCACTATTTGGGATATACTCGGTCTGCACAATGCACTGAGGGACCCTATGAGGCTTGGTGTTCAGATCATCTCACAGGGGTGGGGCTGGGGGACAGAGAAAATATCCTAATATTTTTTCACTGATGCCTGTGGACCAAGAGATAGTGGAAGAGATCAATGGAGCCATCGAGGCCCCAAGTGAGGTTTTTCTTTGTACTTAAAAACCCAACCACACTGATTGAAATCCTGCAGCTGATAAGATGTTTCAAAGTAACTCTCTGTCAACACATTTGTTTCTTTTTTCATCTTTATTATCTTGCAGGAGGTGGTTCCCTGGCCATCCGATCTTGCTCATTCCATCTCTCTCCTTTAAAAAGAACGGGAGGTCCTCTCCCTTCCGTCTACAGAAGTACTTTCTGAACAAACAGACGCAGCTCCTTGCTGGAACTCTCTGGAGCCCCTCCATGTTAAGAACAAAGCCTGAAACAATGTTGCAGGTTACAGCTCATAAGTCACCCAAATGGTGGGAAGATTTTTGTTGGGAGCACAGAAGTCAACTGAAAGAAATGGAGAATGTTCTCTGGCTAGAAGGGTCTGTGCCTTTTAATTAATTAATTTAATAGAGAGGGGAGGTCAGGAAGGAAGCACCCTTTGTAACTTCTCAGGCAGGGCCGGGGTTTGGGACAAGAGGGCACTGGAAACACACAATGAGTATACTGTGAAATGTGACATTTCACGGGGGAATAGGTTGCCGAATTCCCAGGAATTTTGAGAATCAGTAAGGTGACTTCCAAGAAATTTCCAGGCTGCCAAGAAGTGTCCATGCCACATCGCTAGACATCTTGAGAATACCCATTCCTTTCTGTGTCTCTAATCGCCCAGGAGGATTTCGATGTTAAAACTTGAAAATTCTTTAAGGGAAGAGAATGTCTTCAGTAGGCTGGTTGTGTATCTCAATTCCAAGCTCCCCTCGGAGCCATCCACTCCGGCCTCTTCCTCGACCTTATATAAAGCCCTCCCAGTAAAGCCCCCTTCCAAACTCTGAGATATGTAGCATGCTTTCTGAGAGGTCCTTAACCTAACCCCACTGTGCACTAGAGTACAGAAGGTGTGAAAAGAGATTAAAACCACATTTCCCTGTACCATCCCAAAACACGCGTCATCTCTAAAAATGCTACGTCTCCAAAACTCAGATGCCAGCCCTCCCCTGAACTCACCCTTTGTTATGCTCACTCTTGAAAGGGGACCTACCCCATCAGTCCAAAGCCACGCATGATATGAACATGTTCGGGATAACATCCCAAGAAGACAGTATGTGTGTCAAGTTTTCCTTGGACAACGGTCACCATAACGTTTCTCATGTTACCACGAAGAAAAACATGAAGGGTACAAAAGGAAGGAAGAAAAAAAACTCTCCCAAGGGGAGAAGAGGGGAAGGAGGAGGTTGTCTTAACAGCAGAAAGAAAGAGCAAACTTTTTCTTAGAGCGGGACTTCCTAGCACCCAGCTCTGCGCTGTACCTGCCCTGTCTCGAGTTCTCTTCCCTCAGACCCGCGCCCCACACACCCACCCCCTGTGTGCCCCCCAAGATCCAGTGTTGCTATTCCTTAAACTCTCCCTTCTAAACCTCGGGGCTTCTGAGCACGCTGTTCCCGCTGCCCAGAATGCCCTTCCCCCTCACTTCCTCCAGGCAACACTCCCGGGAGACGGCCCCATCCTTCAAGGCCTTTTGTGTTCCTGACAATGTCTTCCCGCTGACCCCAGGCAGCATCCCACAGGGCCCGGCAGACCCCTAGAAGCCCAGACTTCTCTCTTCCACCACTAGCCCCAAATTATACCCCTGTAATTTCTGGCTCCCAGGTCGTCCTGCCTCCTATCTGAGGATGCCCTCGAGGGCACAAATCTGCAGGCGTCTTGGTGTCCCTGGCACACAGCACCGGGCCAGGCGGATTAGACATGCCCAACAAATATTGGTTGAATAAATTAGCGAACGAATAAGTTTCACCCAGGAAGATCTACAGATAAGAGGTTCTCTTATACACAAAACACGTACCAGAACTCATTGCAGGGGTGAGGTTTACAGGTGTCAGACCCACACCTCCCCCTCCGCCCCCCACCCAGGGCAGTCTGCCGGGATGGTGGCGCTCAGCCTGCCTTTTGCTCCAGCAAATTTCTCCACTGCCTCGCTCACTCCAGCAAACACCAGCTCTGCTTTTTACTCTGCTGCTTACTTACGATCTTCAGAGAGTGACCTCTACTACGTGTCGGAACTCGGGAAGGGGGAGGGAGGGGTGCAGGAGAAGTGTATTCACCTACGGCTTGAGTCCGAAGCCCAAGCAAGCGTCATCTTGGCTTCTCATGCTCTGATCCAAGGAGAAGAGAGTCTTGGCGCAGGATGACCCAGGCGGAGGAAGCCGACTCCGGACCCGAGTCAACAGGCGGGGAGGGAAAGGCTGCGAGCTCTTCCTGCTTGCGACATCCGGAGATGAGCGGGCTCAGGTATGTGCACATGGCTGTCACCACGGGGTCAGGGGGTTGTGTCTTAGACACTTCCCTGCCTGCAGATCCCATGGGGAGGCCGAAACCCCAGAGGGGGCCGACTGCAGCACGTAGCCGTCCGGCTGGTTTCTGAACAGCTGCCAGATAGCAAAGATCAAATCTCAGGAGACAAGCACATGGTCCTCTGTCATCTGGGCCCAGACGGCTAGTCCACACCTCCCCCTTCCTCCGCGTTCCCCGGAAGCAGGGCAGCTGGCTGTGCTGTCCGTCCAAGGGGACATTTCTAGCCAGAGCAGGCTCTCAAGGGGGTCCTGTAGAGCAGGTCGGTCATTTCCTTGCTCGGAGCCCCTCCTGGGGGGGGTCACACCCCTGCCTCCAGACCCCGATATGACCTGGAGCTGAAGCAGGAAGGGCACTGCTTTCTCTCTGGAGAGGCAGACAGGGGAGAGTCAGGTTCTCGGCTCTGCCCTCAACAAGCTATGTGGCATTGGGCAAGTTGCTTAACTTCTCGGAATATAGGCTTCTTTATTCAACAAATGGAAATAATTGCCACCATGCAGAATTGTGAAAGCGCTCAGGATAAGCTATGCAGAACACCATCTGGGCATAGCATGCAGTCGAGGAACAGAAGCTGTAACTTACGGTATTTACACGGAGTGTCTGACGATAAGCCCAGGGGGGCAGTCTTTCACGGTGTCTGTTCTCGGCTGAGGCTCGTCGCGAACAGCGTTACTGGAATCCCCGGCCCCAGCCACAAGCAGCAGTGACACACTCGCCTGCTGGTGCCCATGGGACTCTGGGACACCCACAGGGGGCCCTGCCCACGACAGTCAGGCTAACACAAAACGAGCTTTGGCCTCACCCCCTGAGACAGACAGAAAATGCCAACATCCACCCAGAACCGTTCTCTCGCTTCCCCGGACTACCACCGCGGGGTTGTTTTTAGAGCAAAAACGAAGATCCGTGTCCCCATCCCGTCGGTAAATCCCCAGGCCAGCCCCCAGCATCATGAGAACCGTGATAATCCTTGCGAACACAGAGTTAGCCGTGGGAACGTCCGGGGAATGTGGCGACCCCCCCACGTGGGTTTTCAGGGTGGGACACGGGGGGATGCGACGGACCATCTCTGTCTGCCTGGGGACACCTGCGGCTTTCACGAGCTGCCACCGCCTCCCATCACAACTAGAGATGTACTCTGTCAACAACCGGTGCATGCGTGTGTGTGTGTGTGTGTGTGTGTGTTTTCTGACACTGTACCCCGCTCTCTCCCACGCTTTGTCACACGGGCTGCAAAGAGACCTCCGACGGCATCTCCTCGGGAGAAAACAGCAGTCCGGCCAGCCAGCTCTAGAAAGATAATGGCTTTGCCACCGGGTCCCCTCCCTCAGACACCTGGCCCAGCAGAAAGGCAGTCGGGTCCCCACCCCTCTGGCTGAGTCGGGTCCCCACCTTCCCCCGCCACGTGTCTGCCTCCCTCCTGCCACCCACCAGGCCACGAGCCTTCAGCACCCTGGTCCCCCTCGCCAGCGGCCGGGCCAGAAGGCGCGCATGCTCCCTGGATGACGGATTCTGCTTTAAACGAAACTCGCTGGCACTCCAGTGTCATCTGTGGTCACCTCAGGCCCCGGCCCAGGAGGCCTGGCCCAGCAGAGTCCAAGGAAAGGCCTTTTTCTTCTCTAAAGGATCTGAGGAACCACAGTGGCAAGGAGACAGAAGGCCCTCGGGCGGGGGAACCCCAGAAGTCACCCCCCAGGCCTTGCCCTTCCTCTGCTTCTCCCCACCCCCACCCCGCCCCTTCCTTCCTGGGAGACCCGTTGTCTGCCTGATGCCCTGGGTCACACCTTCTGGTTCCTTCCACCTTCAGGGGTGAGGATTCTGATTCTCCACGCACACGATGCTCTTTCTCTTTCTCTCTCTCTCTCTCTCACAGACACACAAGTCCATGGAAGCCATGGTCTTCCTCAGGGGAAATGAGATACGGGGGAGACTTTTCTCGTGTCTTATGACCGCTACTGTGCCCACTCGTTACCGAACACTCTGCTCCCTTATCCAGAGCTGCTGGTTGTTTCTTGTGGAGTTTCAGGAACAGGAAGTGGATTCCATGACTTCTGGAGGAAGAAACCCGCAAAGGTCCAAACCCCAGGGCCTTGACGAGCGGTGAGATGCGGGACCCTCTCACTGGCCGCCCCCCACGCAGGAGCGAGGAGCCCACCGCGTCAGGGGAGGTGAGGTTGGGGAGGCGGGGACACAGCCACGCAGCAAATCGTGTCAGAGTCCGGCTCAGGCTTCAGTGCTTGACACCGGGTGACTTTGGGCACAGGATGCACGGTCTGTCCAGGTGTCCGTTTCCCACCACGGGGACCATGAGAATGCCTCTGTCGTTGGGGTCTTGTGAGAATTCACTAGAATAATCTAGGTAAAACCCTCGTCCAGTGTGTGCCTCATGGGAAGCATCAAAGAACTACCAGCCTTTAAGAACGTGCTCTCCAGGACTTCAGCTGTCCTCACAGCAAGGCTAAGGACTGGTGGACATTTCTGGATTTTCCGGATAAGAAAAAGCAAAGCCGAGAGGGTTGTCTGATTCCCCACACGAACACAGAGCTGGAGACAGGGTTCTGGTCAGTGTGGCTGCAGAATGCTGTCCTCCCCAGCCCCGTCCTGCCTTGAGGGCCACCAGAGGCACAGGAGACCTGAAGGCCATCTGGGCCTTCATGGCTCCGTTTTCTTTGTCCCTGTGCCCTGCCTTTTCTTCCCAGGGTCCTGAGAAACCGCAGGACCCGTCGTGCCTCCTTGAGGTGGCCAGGCAGGGTGGCAGCAGCAGGGGAAAAAATGATAAAAGAGAGAAAGAAGACAAATAAAAGAATGTTTCGCTTCTCCTGGTGCCCCGCTGCCCTCAGGGTAGGGGACCAAGCAATGCCCGTTTATCTGACGCTTTTTGCTTCCCTTTGCTACTCTAGGCGGGAACACAAGCTCACCGGGTCCCAGGTTTAGACAGGCCAGTCGGCTGGGGCCGTCTGGAGGGACCTGGGCGGACTGGGGAGAAGCAGCCTGACACCCCTTCCAACCCCCCCAACACACACACACGGGCCTTCTGCTTCTGCCCTGGGATCCTCCAGAGGGACAAGGGCCTACATTGGTGACCCCAGAGCCCCACCTCTCAGGCCCCAGACCCTGGGCAGCCTGGAGAGGCTCCGGCCCATGCACAGATGCCTCGAGAATCCGCGAGGCCCGCTCAGAGCTCAGAGGGTCGAGCACCCTGCTCTGGGCGTTCCAAGAGCTGCTGAGTTCAGCGGGGCTGCTCTCTCTGCAAATCGAAACGGGGCTGCCCGGGGCCTTCCGGACGGGCCACATCTTCCCAGCTCTGCCCTGCCTGGAAGCCGCGGTCCAGTCATCCTCCCCCAAACGTGGGCAGCACGGCTCCCAGGAGACCCTTCCACGCAGACACGTCGCCTAGAGCCGTCTGCACATAAAAGTGCCAGTCGACCTGCTTGAGTTCAGCTTTCCAAGAGCCGGCTTGCCCAAGGGAGAAAAGGACTCGGTGTATTAAATTTAAAAGCAGGCAACCGAACCCAGGAATCGACAGATCCCGTGTGGGGGACAGATCCGTGCGATGACAGTATCTATCTTAGAAGAAGGTCCTGAAATAGAAGTCATTTCTGGGTGAAAAATGATGAGTGCTTTCTAGTTCTCGCTCTGTGTTTGTCATTGTTTTATTAAAGTGCCCTGGGGCAGGTCTGGAGTCAGATACAAAGTCCGTTTTTAAAGAGCTTCCTTTCTTCCTCTTCCTTTCTTGCACTCCCCACTAGCCAGTCGGCTTGCGCTCTATATGCAAACACCTTTCCCTCCCAAGCACCAGCCCCAAAGAAGGATTTTTTTTGGAGCAAAGTTAGAGCCACAGGAAAGCTTTTGAAGAGGAAACAGGCCAGCCCGGCCATTTCTCCCTTCAGTTCCTCCCCAAAATCAGAACACAGATTAGATTAAATTGTAATTCTTGCAGACCCCCGGGCGGGGGGCTTGGGGAAACGGACCCCGTAAATGGCTATTAGTGAGACCGCAGAAACATGGTGCAGGCAAGGAAACAAAACAAGAAAAAATGAAACATGCTGGACACAGAATAAAGTCAGCGGCCGGGAGCCTCTGCGCGGCCAGGACAAGGGCAAGGGCTAGAGTCCCAACGCTCCAAGTGGCTTCCATGCCGGGTGTGGGTGGGGAGGCGCTGGGCCCCGGGTGGAGGCTTTGTGCTCCCGGGAGAAGTGGCCGGGGCTCCCTGCCGCCAGCAGAGCCGGGCACAGCCGCCAGGCGCCCGGAGAGACCAGCGGCACCAGCCAGGGCCGCCAGCAGCCCCGGCGCCCTCGCCCGGTGGAACCACAGCGCCATCAAGCGGCCACTCGGAGAACGGCTGCACAGGGCCCAGGAAACAGGTCCAGGACTCCCAGCCCCACCGGCTCGGGGGAGGGTCTGGAGCAAGGTCTGGGCCTGCCAAGCTGTCACTCCAGGCCCGCAGGCAGGAGCCTGCAGACGGACACCAGCTGTCCAGGCGCACCACACAACCCTGGGCTGGCCAGGAGCCGGCTGCCCTGGAAGATGCTCGGGGGGCTCCTTTTGCAATCCCAGACCCACCCTCTCCTCCAGCAACCTGCTCCAAGTTATAAAGGACTGTTTCCCAAGAAGAGTGGGGCCAGAGCAAAGGGGAGATCTGATGGGCAGCAGGCACACCCTCAGGGGCTGTGCAGAGACACACAACCGCAATGAGTCAGGCTCGTGGCTCCAGGCCTGTGCAGCAGGACACTCGGTACATGTTCCCAGAGAGTGGGCTTGGGTCATGGCCCACAGCCTGCAAGGGCCACAGACTAGGACATGTCTCTCCTGGGTCATGGTGCCTGACTGTGGTGTGCGTCCCAGGACAGACTCTGATCCTCCGAAACAGCTCATGGGGGAACGCAAGAGGGCACGTGCCCTCCATCTACGGACTGCGGCAGGAACCCAGCACAGGAAAATGACAAATCCTCAGAACCCCAACCAGGAAAACACATTTTAATAAGAATATTATATAACAGGAAATCATTGCAAAGGCAGGGAGTATTTGCTACGTGTGAATGACTCCGCTAATTCCTTTATGCACATTATCTTACTTAATCTCGCAAGCCACCTGAGGAGATGGGAACTTGTATGATTTTTGTTTTATAGAAAAGGAAAAGGGAAGTACTTTGAGGTTAAATGATCTGTCCAAGGCCAGCTGATCAGCAAAGCTTTGTCTGGATCTCAGAGCCCGGAGTCCACCCCCTCGCTTTTGCCTCCTGAACCCCCTCTTTTCCATCCAGGCCCCGTCTCCCAGGGGTGCATTCAGGTTTGACGGGACCTGAAGCTTATTCCTTTTTCTGGAGGGAGGGGCAGCTTCTTTAAGAAAAATAATGAGGGGGGCGCCTGGGTGGCTCAGTGGGTTAAAGGCTCTGGTCTGCCATCAGCTCAGATCATGATCTCAGGGTTCTGGGATCGAGCCCCGCATCGGGTTCTCTGCTCAGCAGGGAGCCTCCTTCCTTCTCTCTCTCTGCCTGTCTCTCTGCCGACTTGTGATCTCTGTCTGTCAAATAAATAAATAAAAATCTTAAAAAAGAAAAGAAAAAGAATGAGGTTTAAAATACATAGGAGTTGAGAAATGCATAGCTCAGGGCAGGGTGTAGAGGGCCGGCAGAGGTGAAGGACTGTTGCCTCATTACCTCCAAGGAAGATCTACCTCTGTTCTCCCCCTCTGCCCCCGGCAGCTGGTTTTCCTGCCAACTCTGCATCCACGCCTCCCGCCACCGCTCTGGCCTCTACAATGGACAGCCGCGCCCCACCTGTCCCTGGAAGTGCTTTGACTCAAGGTCGCCAATGACACCAACTGCCAAGTGCAATGAGTGCTCTGCTGCCCCCACCCCCCAAAAGAACTCTGCCCCTGGCATTTCCCCTCCTACAAACTCTCTTCTCCTTGGGCATCCTGGACACTGCATTCTGGTTTCCCCTCAACGTTGACTACAATGCCTCTATGTTCCTCACTCATGGAGCTCCTGTCACGTGCTCTTTCAGTGTCCTGGTGAGCCTGGCAAAAGACAGAGCATAACCTCTGAGATAGTCAGACCCAGGGTTTAACCCCTGTCGATACTTAAGAGCTGTGTGGCCATCAGCAAGGCTGTCACCCTCTCTGAGCCCATATTCTCTTCTGTATAATTGGGATGAAACGCCATAAGTTATTTAAGCGCTTAAGTGACCTAATATATGCAGAGTGCTTAGTAGGATGCCCAGCACACAGTAGGGCCAGTGTCAGCCCCAAAGGCCAGTCCATCTCTCTGTCTGAGTCCCTAGATGACCAGTTCCAGCGCCTGCAGAATCATCTCACACATGGCCCCTCGGAGGACCTCGTCTTTTCTGCAATTATTCATGGCATCACCCTCAAGTCTGTGCCCTCCCTTTGCTGATTTCCGAAAGGTACAAATGACACTACACCGAGACAAGAAATCCAGGATTCATCCCGAGTCCACCTTCCATTGCGCCAACAATCTCCCTGGGATCCACCAACCACGCCAAGGACCCCCCTTCTTCAGCCCGTGCCCTCGCCTGTGACTCATGCCCAGGTCCTCCTGATCTTGCCCCGGACCTCTGAATAGCCTCCTACATGATAGGCTGCCCTGCTGCCCCCGCCTCCCACAGCCCCCAACCCATCTTCCACACCCGAAGGGCGAGCTTCCTCAAACACATTTCAGATTATGCTGTGCCTCTGCTGAAGAAGCACCGTCTGTCTTTCCATCAGCATAAGGGTCAGCCCAACCACAACGGGGACTATCAGACTCCTAGTGCCCCTGAGTCTGCCTCACTGCCCCCTTAAAAGCCCCTGCACGACTACAGTTTGCTCAGACATTCCAAACTGTCCGCATTTCCCTAACACGGCACCAGGCACCGCTGCCCCCTGTGCTGTCATGCACGCACTATTCCATCACCTGGAAGTCTCCCCACTTTCTCTGCCACCCACTGTCAGAGCCCATGCAAATGTCACCTCCTCTGAGAAGCCCTCCAGGATGCCTCCTCAAAAAAAAAAAAAAAAAAAAAGAACAGACCCACTCCCTCTGTCCCTCTGTAGCCTGTGCATGCATCAACCATGGCTCGATTCAAACCCTACAATATTCGGATTTATTTCCTGTTTCCCAGGCCACACGGTGAGCTTTCTGAGAACAGTGTCATCTCGAAAGGCGAGAGAGTGTGTGTGGTGGTCCAAAGGGTGAGTTCTGGGGCCAGACACCCTGGAGACAAGTTAGAGCACCTCTCAGTGCCTTCACTCTGCCACCTGTGTTGTGGGATAAGGGCGGGGTTCCCCCGGTGTTGGGGGGGGGGGGGGCATGGATAAAGCAGCTTAGAAAGACCTGACATAGGCCAGCACTAAGAAGGAACAGCAGACAGTGAGCCCCACAAGGAATTTATTTCAAATGTTCTAGCAGCCACTTTAAAGAGCTCAAAGAGGGGCTCCTGGATGGCTTAGTGGGTTGAGTATATGCCTTCAGCTCAGGTCGTGATCCGGGGGTCAAACCCCGTGTTGGGCTCCCTGCTCAGTGGGGAGCCTGCTTCTCCTTCTCCCTCTCCCCCACCCCGGCTTGTTCTCTCTCTCTCCCTCCCCTTCTCTCTCTCTCTCTCTCTCTCTCGAATGAATAAATAAAATCTTAAAAGAAAAGAAAAGAGCTCAAAAGAAGCCATCAAAGTTAATTTCAATGACGCTCGTGTAACCCAATCCATTTCACATCTTATCGTTTCCACAGAATCAATATTTTAAAAATTATTCATGAGCTATTGTGCTCTTTTTTCACAGCGAGTCTTTGAAATCCGGTGTGCATTTTTGCGCTGAGAGCACCTCTCCATTCACGTGTGTGACTCCCGGAGGCCGCACTGGACAGCGCACTCCGGGGGGCTCCCCAGGGAAAGGGCGCTGGGTAGCCCGCGCCTGGTTTCCCCGAGACCGCACCATCCCCTTTCCGTAGCTGCTTTGCCTTTTCTCCTCTCACTGAAATCACCCGTGGCTGTGAGCACAGCTATAAGGCCGAGTCCTGGGAGTTCCAGTCAACCACGGAAACCAGGGTGGTCTAGGGGTTCCTGACTCAGCCCCCCGCCAATGTCCAGTTCCCGTGTTCGCCAGACAACCACCCAGGTCCCAACGTGGCCTCCCAGGGACCCCGACTTTGGGCGAGAATCTGTGCAGGGGAGTCTCCCATTTTAAATGAACAGACAAGAACTCTCTCTTCCTTGGTCACTACGGATTTAGTCTTCCTTTTTTGTTGTTGTTCAAGATTTTATTTTTTTTAGATTTTATTTATTTATTTGATCGAGAGAGAGATCCCAAGTAGGCAGAGAGGCCGTCAGAGAGGGTGAGGGGGAAGCAGGCTCCCTGCTGAGCTCCATCCCAGGACCCTGAGATCGTGACCTGAGCTGAAGGTAGAGGCTTAACCCACTGAGCCACCCAGATGCCCCAAAGATTTAATTTATTTTTTGACACAGAGAGAGAAAGAGAAAGCGTGCACATAAGCAGGGGGAGCAGCAAACAAAAGGAGAGGGAGAAGCAGGCTTCCCTCTGAGCAGGGAACCTGATAGAGGGCTTGATCCCAAGACCCTGAGATCATGACCTGAGCCAAAGGCAGATGCTTACCCAACTGGGCCACTCAGAGGCCCTGGATTTAGTTAGTTTTCACTGTGTATTCAGACTCTGAACTTCCTACAAGTAGATGCAAAGTAAAACACAGAGCATCCTTCAATGGTCCGTGCAGCACTGTTACAACCTTCATTCACTCAGTCCCTTCTACGTGCCAAGCTCACAAGTCCTTTCCCTCATCAACAAACAAAACGGCAACAACCACCAGCGGATACACTGTCCACAGTGGAAAGGTGTTCAGCTCTTACAGTTACTTTCTCCCCTATGACGTCATAACAGTGTCGCCGTGTCATAGGGACCTTCGCGAGCTCCTTCCCGAGGACCAGCCTGGAAGCTGCGTAGACCTTCTCTGCGTATTCTGGAATTTGACAATTTCTAGACTTTCAAGGCTGGGGCCACACCAAGGGCGAGGATGCAGTCCTTGGGGCTGCCTTGTGATTTCTGCCTCAGAGGGCCATTTTCTTTGTTGAAAAAAAAAATTATTTGAAAATAATTTTAATTGCATCTTGTCACTGTGTTGGTAGAAGGACAACATAAAGCTCACCCAGTGTAGATATATATACCTATAACGTATTATATTCATTTTCCTTCTGATTTAAAAGAAATTGAAATAGGAACATTTTTGTGGGGCCTGAAAAGCATCCTGGGACATGAGCCCCAGGACTCTTGCACCTACAGGACATGCTGGCCCTGCCAAGGGAAGGCCACTGCTGGGTAGGGGACCCTGAGGTTGTCATCTGTAAGGCAGGTTTCTACAGACGGAAAGTGCAAGTATTTCAGCCTGGGTCCTCTTGCTTTCCCACAAAGCAGGAAGCCACAATCCCATAAAAGCCCTGTGAGTCATCCAGAGGCCACAACCCAATTCTTGAGGCCAGTAGTCACAGGTGCGGTGAGGGTCCACCCATCCCTGAGGCCCACAGGTGGACTCCTGGCGTCAGGGGTGTTCACGAGGATGGGGTTTTCATTCCAGTCTGCAAAGCTGGTTGGCCCCTCCTGCCTCTGTGCGCTCCCCATCACTAACTCAGGCCCAAAACCTAACCCCCTCCCACCAGATGCGATAATCCACTTACATAGCTGCCTCCCCAGCCCCAGCACAGTGAGCGCGAGACACAATTCCATCGCTATCTGCCTCTGCTTCCCAAGGCCCAGCACATCGCTCTGGGAGGGAATGAGATGTTTACTGTGTGTTAACTACATGTGCTCTCTGCTCTCTGCTCTGGTTATCGTTCTGTGTGAAGGCTGATGAGCGAATGGAGAGGATTTTAGCATGACCACGCCATCTGCCAGAATGTCTTGTACTTCTCTCCAAGACACACACATGGTATTCTATTTTAAGCCCAAGATCTCTCGGTACCTCCTGCCCAAAACATGTTTTTTTGTTTTGTTTTGTTTTGTTTTGTTTTTTATGTGGCAAACATTAATTACTCTTGCTTTAAAACAAAAAAAAGGAGAGCACTCCCTGCCTGGCTGGCTGTGTGGCATTCCGTGAACACGGGAGCCAAGCATACCCAGGGCTGTGACATCACGGTGCTGGCCTCTCTCTCACACTCTCTCCTAGCCCAGCTGCCACCATATGACCTATCCTCTTGAGAGTCCCATATGACAAGGACCCAGGGCCCTCAATCCAACAGTCTGTAAGGAACTAAATCTGGCCATCTTCGAGTGGGCTCGGGAGTAGACCCTGCCCCGCTCGAACCTTCGGATAGCTGCAACCCCGGTCCCCACCGTGACTGAAGCCTCCGGAGACCCCCTGGGTCAGAGGACACAGCTGCGCCGCACGCAGATGCCTGCCCCCCAGATGCCTGAGAGAACACGTGCTCTTTCGAGCTGCAAAGATCAGGGTGATTTGTTACGCAGTGTTTGGTCACGAAAACAAGTCCCAAGAACAGTGCCTGGCACACAAGAGGTCCCTGAATATTTGCTGAATAAGTGAAGAGAAAGAAAATTAGAAGCCAGGGTGATGACGCGCCACCTGGAGTCTTAGAGGAAGGCGGGGTCTAAGTTAAGCTGTAGAGATAGAGACCTCTCTGCCGGATTGGAACAACCCCCAAGATGAAGGCCAGCCTGCCCGACGGCTACTGTCCTGGTTATGGTTCACACTCTGTGCAGCGACTGCAGCCTCTGACCTGGCCCCACCCCCACCCCAACCCCCCTTCACAGACCCCATGCACATTTATCTTTCCCAAAGCCCCCCCCCCCCACCATCCAAAGCCTTCCCAGTGCCTCCCAATACCAGCATCATCAAGGTCAAAACTGTAACTCAGCAGGAAGGTCCTCCCAATGCTAACCTCACCACCCCCCTCCCTGCCCTGCCCAGCAGCATCTAAAGCATAAAAATCTACTTTGTGCACCAACTCTTCCGCCATGACCTAGTGGACACAACTGGGTCATTGAGAAGTCTCTGGTCTCCTCACTCACAGGCCCGCTCACCACGGGAGTCTAATTCTTCCCCTCGGGCCGGCAAGCTCACGCCTGCCCTCCCCTCCACAATGACCCTCACCCCCACAATGACCCTCCCCGTTCAGTCCATAAATGAAGCAGGGCCCCCCTAAAGCTGCGCCCAACTCCCCCCCCCCCAGGTGGCGTTCATCCCTGCGCTCTCCCCAATCTGGCTCCCTAACTCACAATATCCTAAATGAATGTATTTTTATGGACATCTAACCAGGACAGCCTCTAAATTGCACTCCATCTCACGGTTCAGTTAAAGTCTCTCGTCCTATAAGGAGAACAAATTTTTGGTGGGTTGGGAAAGGCGGCACCACATCACCTCGGTCAACACTGGTCCTTCCACTGGTAGCCAAACCCGAGCAGGACGGTCCCTCACACCATCCGCCCTAAACCCTGCTCTGATCATCTCCCTCCTAGACCTCCAGAGCTGCCACTAAGTAAGCGGTCTGGGGGGATGCGTAGAGGACCGTCCCTAACACCCACGTCCCTAACCCCACTGCACATGCAAATGCCCCCTTGGAAATAAGCCAGTGGGCTGTGACTCGACTTCCCCCCCTCCAGCCCACAGAGGCCCCATCACTGCGGAATCCTCCCTCATCTCCTCACCCAGAGAGGGGAAGTCCCTTCTCTCCAGAGAAGTCCAGGTGTTTTCCATATGACGTGTCTATGGCTATGCTGGCTTTGGCCCAACCGTCCCATAAACCCCTGGGGGTGGAGGGGGGTAGGATCTCCTTGGAAAACAGAACCTCCTTCCAGCTCCTGAAGTTCCTGCCTCAACAGGGGCTGCCACCCCCAGCAGCATTTCCTCCTTTGATACCCCCCTGCCCGTGTGGGTGGGCTCATTCAGACACACGCACACGCACACACACACACACACGTGCACACGCATGCACACGGGCCCCGAGCCGGGCTCCTGTCCCACACAACTCAGGAGCCGGGTGTGAAGGATGCTAGCGTCGTGCCCACTGGGGTTTAACAGGAGTCAGTGACATCGTAGCCACGGGAAAACACAAAAGGACTCATGGGAGGGAACACGTCTGTCTGACGGACCTGTGCGATGGTCACAGGAGGTGCCTCCCAAGAACCTTGAAAAAAAAAAATATCAAGAAAAAAGGCTTCTTGTAAAATCAAACTAAGTAAACCAGCAGATAAAGAGAAAAGACAGCCGTCCCCTCAATGGGAGGGATTGCGACCCTCAGCAGATCACACGGATGCTATGTAAAGAAGATCTCACGTAGAAGCAATAGCCTCACGCGTGCAAGCACACACGTATGCACACAGCCCACACATGCACGCGGCTACACACCTGCAAGCGTGCACACACACGCACACCTGTACTCATACATTGCACACACTCCCCCATTCCCATATGCGCACATGGGCACACCTGCATGCTCATGCATTCTCTGGGCACATGTGCCTACACGGGCGCAGGTGTGCACACACCCTCACCTGCACACATGCACTCCGGTGTCACACACATTGACACACACGTGTGCACACGTCCATGCACACGCCTGCACCTGCCCCCCACATGTACATTCACAGAAACACACCTGTGCGTGCACACAGTCATCCTCTATATACATACGCACGTGTACACACGCGGCTGCTCTGTGCACACGCACCCCACCCTGAGGCACACTCACGCCCGCTTCAGAGAGCAGCCGAGACTGTGCACAGCCAACTCCGTCCAGGGAGAGTGAGGCTGGGACTCCGGGAGCCTGAGGGCGCCCCCCGCCAACTGCCGACCCCACGTTCCGCAGACAACAGCTTGAATACGAGGTGGTGTCTTAGGTGCGGAAACCAGGAAGCAGGGGGCCATGGTCGGGGCTCCAAGAATTCCCACACCTGAGAAAGGACAGCTCCTCCCTTCCTTGGTAGGTGCGCTGGGAGACACAGTGGGATGCACTGGGACCTGAGTGACACATCTGTCCGGTTTCCTCCAGGTGCCTGCTCATCGCCAGTCCTGCTGGAGCCAGGACCCAGGAGGCTAATTCCCAGACCCCAGAGAATAGCAGGGCAGCTGACCTCCTCTGGGTTTCCCTACCCACCCCGGGGTCACCCTGCTCTTGGCCGAGACCACCACTTCCTGCTGGGGCCCTGGAGGGTCCAGGGGAAGGACAGGGAAGGGGTGAGGGGTGGCCCTGCACTTATCTGAGGTCAGCAGCCCCCATGAGGGACCACTGCGGATACCGCGGAAACCATTCGGGTTGAAATGCGGTGAGCACGTGATGGTCTAAATCCAGGCCCACCGTGGCTTGGCCATGACCTGGCAGGGGAGCCCTGAGCCGTCTGGCCTGTTGGCTTCCTCACCAGGAACATGGAGCAATGACTAAGTCCTGCTCACAGGACACTCTCAGGGTTAATGACAAAAAAACCTACATGCAGGTCTCTCTAAGCCTGGAAAGAGTTATCATTACCTCTCTAAGCCTGGAAAGAGTTATTCCACGATCAAGACTAGGGAAAATGCATTTTAAAAGGCATCCATGAGCTCATACAAATAACCCAACGGGTATATTAGTGGGTGTGAGAGACAAAATCCCTTACAGAAGAATTCTAAACAATATAGGAAGGCACTCCCCCCCCCCAGGAAATGAGCTGGCTTCCCCACCTGTGAAGCATGGGCTGCCCTTGGTGACCCTCTTCTAACGAACAGAGTATGGAAGGAGGAAAAAATAGCAAATCTGCAGTGGAGGCACCTGGCTGAGCCACCTTATCCCAGAGATGAAGGTCAAGGTCACCGGGGAGATGTCACGTTGATATCACACACCCCTGCTGGGAAGCAAGGAGAACACGTCACCGCTGTGTTCTTCTTCCCCAAACGCCAGTCTATTATGAGAAAACATCAGACAAACCAAAATTGAAGGATGTTCTTCAAAACACACGACTGGTACTCTCCAGAACGGTCAAGGTCGTTCGAAACTGCCCAGATCAGGAAGGGCTAAATGCAGTGAGGGCTTCCGGATTGGATCCTCCAGCAGAAAAGGGTTACTGGTGAAGAGACTAGGGAGATGCGAACCACGTCTGCGGTTCAGGCGCCGGCACTGGAGGGACGTTAATGTCTTCGTTCAACCACCATCCCGGGGTTAAAGCAGCTGTCACGGGACTGCTCCGTACTAACCCTTCAACCTCCCACTGAACCCTGAATTGTTACAGAACTAATGAAAAATTTTATTTTTCAAAACTGTACGTGATCCAGCAGGTGGATAACTGGCCAAAAGCATTACCCAATCTACCCCGCGCCCGGAATCGTGACCAATAGCAGAACGCTGTCAGGAAGCTGTATACAAACGGATCCGTGGTCCATCGCGAAAGACAGCTGACCAGCTCCTGTGTGCCAGGCAACCGATGGTCTCTAATCCCCCAAACCATCTCGAGCACCAGCCTCCCTATAAATGGGAGCCGGACAGTGGGGGAAGTTAAGTCTCATGGCATTCAGGTGTGCCCCTGACCCAGGGCTGGCCCTGCAGCAGAAGCTGTGGTCCCCGAGCCTCACTGCCCCTTTCCAGACCAGAAGCACGGAAGACCAGCACCTCGTCCTATCGGAGCCCTCGGCGCCCTGTAAGAGGTGAGCCCCCCTTCTGGAAGGCGTCCTCTTCAGACAGGTTCACTGCAGAGTTCTTTTGAGAGCTGATACAGGGAAGAGCCACTAGGTGGCGACAGACCCCACCTGTGTCAAGGAGAGGTTGTGCAGGCAAGGACTGAGGCCGCCCCATGCTCAGACACGGTCCGTGGCCTCAGACTTCCCAACAGTAAATCTTTTTATAGGCCAGTCAGTGTTTTCTTGGCCGCTGGCAGAAACCAGTAGACAGCTCCAAGCTCCTTACCTGGGAACATACCCACACCCACACACTACCCTCACTCTCCAGAGTCGGGTTGGAAAACTCATCTTGCAAGCGTAGTAACAGTCACCACTGGGGAAGCAGAGCTTCTGGGCCCCTTCTTTTAAACCTCAAGAGCCCCAGGTCGAGAACCCAAGTGCCTGGGTTTGAATCCCAGCTCTGTCCCTTCCTATCTGAGGGATCTGGGGCCCCGGGCTTAGCGGAGGGTGCACCTTTTGGACCTGCTGTGGGGAGCAGGTCCAAGCCCACGAGCTGCACAGCGATGATGAAGTAAGTTAGCAGGTGGGGCGCCTGGGGGGCTCAGCAGTTAAGCGTCCGACTCTTGGTTTCGGCTCAGGTTGTGATCTCAGGTCGTGAGATCGAGCCCCGCATCAGGCTCCATGCTTAGTGGGGAATCCGCTTGGGGAGTCTCTCTCTCTTTCTCTCTCACTCTCCCCCTCTTCCTCCTGCTTGTGCTCTCTCCCTCTAAAATAAATAAATCTTTTTTAAAAAATAAGTTAGTAGGTGAAAGTCACTTAAATCAACGCTTTGGAATTGTGTTTTGTTTTTCGTGGGGTTTTTTTGGTGGTTACTTCTTCGTCTTGCGGGGGTATATGTATCTGCCCCTCAGGCCCCCAACCCAACCCGTTATATGGAGAGGGTATGGTCTGACTGTGGCGAGCCTAAAAGGAGCCTGGTTACGTCTCCAGTTTTGAGAACGGGAGACTCTGTTCTTGGGACCTCTAACCTCTAAACTCTGTTCTCAACCTCTAACCAGTTTCAAAGAACCCACCACAGAGGACCACCCCCTTACACAGGGGGGACATTAGGCAACGTCCTGTATCTTGAGGGAGACAGCAAGAACTTGCCTGGCAACGTTGCAGTGTTTTACCCTTGCTTTCCTGAGAGGTGAGGGCTTTTTGTTTTTGTTTTTTAAAAGGTCAAGGTGAGTGTTTAGGAACAACTGCTTGAAAATTTTTTCTAGGCTCAGGTACGACGGCCTGTGACCAAACCTTGGCACGCAAGGACTCGGGTGTTTCCTGGAGACAGTCGAGCTGCAGCACGGCAGAGACAAGGCTTCCCACCTTGCCTGTCCCTCTATTTTCCCCTGACGGTGGGATGGGACAGGGAATGAGTCCAGAAGCTCCCTGATGGTCCCAATTCCTTGTAAGAACAGGATGGCTTGGCCACACGGCAGTCTGGGGGGAGCCAACTCTACCAAAGCACACTGAGAACTGACAGAACAGATCTAGAAAGCTCTACTCTAGACCATATGCATGCCACCTACAGGAATTACAGCAGACCACTTTATCCTAGGATATCCTAAGATCATGGTCTCGTCTTGTTTTTTTCCTGCCTTCAGTTGCCTTTCTTACAAAAAAAAAAAAAAGTTTGTAAGTAACCTGTCTTAAATTCATTTGGCAACAAGGCTGGGTATAAGTATGTTCAACGTTTTGCAAAGACACACAACTTTTTTTTTTTTTTTAAGATTTTATTTATTTATTTGAGAGAGAGAGAGAGCGCGCGCGAGCACAAGCAGGGGGAGGGACAGAAGGAGAAGCCGGCTCTCTGCTGAGCAGGGAGCCTGAAGCGGGAACTCGATCTGGGGACTCTAGGATCATGACCTGAGCCGAAGGCAGACACTTCACCCACATTTCACCCTCAAAGACACACAACTTCTTTAAAGCAATCCACCCAGAGAGAAAAAGGGCAGCTTGGATTTTCAGGTTTTCGTTTGCAGCCTGAAGCTAGCACGACTTGGAGAAGCGCCGGCAATACTCGCGTCTGTCCACCAGAGGGCACCATAGCCCTAGAGTCCAGGCTTCGCAGCCAGTTCCAGGCGCAGAAACACCCCATAAGAGAAAGGTCCCTTCCAGACCCCATAACCACCTGAGCGGCAAGCTGCTGCAGGACGCAGGCCCCTCTCAGCCTGGTTCAGTAAGTGGGCACCTGGGGACACCAGCAGCTGCAAACCCGGGCCCCTCAGTCTGCATTTGTTTAAATTTGTTTAAATTCCCACACTTGCCAAGGGCTTCAAAGATTTAAAAAAAGAGAGACAATGCCATGGAACATCTGAGATCACACCACTTTCCAGAACATACTCCCCCCCCCCCAGATGCACAGGTGCACACCACCTCATAACACCAGCCCCAGGCCCTGCGGGGCGAGTTCCATCCCCCGACTGGCATATGGGGAACATAAATCCCAAAAGTGCAAAGTGACCTCCGTGGCCAGAAGTCAGGGACGGGGGCTGCCGTGCCTGGGCAGGTACCACCCAGCCGGGGCGGTTTTCACGTCAGCACAGCTCCTCCCAAAAGGCAAACATGAGCCCGTTCTCAGGAGCGCTGGCCTCTGTGACCTGGAGCTGGGATAAACCTGGGGTGAATGTTGCGGACAGAGCCCGGGGCAGGTCCCGGAGCCTCGGCCCATTGCCAGCAAACGAGGACCGAGGAGGCAGAGGAAGGAAGGCACTGTTAGGAGGTCTGCAGCACCTTTATCTGCCCAGAGAACTCCCTCTGCTCCGAAACAATTCGGTGGCCCCCTCCCCCGTGACGTCACACCTGTTGCTGGATCTCACGCTATAAAAAGTAAGGTAGGAAGGATGCTTCCCCTCACCTCCCGTGGGCCCCATGAGACCCAAGCATCCCCCCCCTCCCCGACACCTAGTCCAGCCACCAAGGCCAGTGCCCTGTTCCCCTTTGCCATGCAGCAGGGCTCTGCCCCTGGAGAAACGTCGAAAATCCAAGAAAGAGAAAAGGCACCTGCCAAACCCACAGAGGTGTGCAAGCCCAGAGGACTAGCGGCCACTCCGGGGGGAGCTCCTGCCCTGGGGTCGATGAGAGCATGGCCTCCCCGACACAAGCCCGACATCCAGCGCACGGGACATAGGAGTGACGGGCCAGAACCCCCCCCCCCCAGACAAAAACGCCCAACAAGGAGCAGCCCCCGATTTTCACAGCTCTTCCACATCAGGATCAAAAACATGGGTCCAAATTCCCTTTCCATCCTGTCCTAATAAATATTGTATGCCCAAATCTAATAAATAGTTTATCCCCCAAATTGTTTCTGGGCAGAGGATGACAGTGTCAACCCTTCCGACAGCCACCAGACAGAGGAGTCTGTTGAAGAGTCTGTTGAAACTCAGTTCGGTCCCCGGAGACCCACACCGCCCCGCCGTGAAAGCTTCCTCCCATCCAGCCCCAGGTGCCTGTGAGTCCCCGCTGTGTCCGCACTGGTGGCCTGCATTGCACGCGGCCGCGAGGCTCTGGGCCACACGCAAGGTCAGGCAGCGTGAACACACCATCGTTCCCGGGAGGGAGCAGCCTGGCCGCTCCCTGTGCCCCCCCACGCCCACCCCGTGATGCGGGAACACAAATGCTGGGAGCAAGGGATCTGCAAACAACCTTGACTTTGGGCGGATAAACTATATTCTTTGCCCAAGAAGAACATCCACCTTAACGCGCAGACCACGGCTCAGTGGGACCTGTCCCTGGACCCGCAGGAGACCCCGTTCCCAGCCGCGACCCTCAGCATGGTCCCCGCGAGGCACACTTCAGACGGGAAGGCGGGGTGTCTTGGTGCTGAGCCCCTGGGGGGAGCTGGAACCACTCCATGGGGACCTCTCAGGGCCAGAGACTTGGTCACGGTAACTGGGGCGGGGGGGGTGCAGGGGCAAGGCCCGTGGTATTTTTATTTTTATTTTTTTTTAAAAGATTTTATTTATTTATTTGACAGAAAGAGATCACAAGTAGGCAGAGAGGCAGGTAGAGAGAGAGAGAGGAGGAAGCAGGCTCCCCGCCGAGCGGAGAGCCCGATGCGGGACTCGATCCCAGGACCCTGAGATCATGACCTGAGCCGAAGGAGCCACCCAGGCGTCCCATCCGTGGTATTTTTAAAGGGCCATGGAAATCTTTTAATTTATTTTAAAATCAGAAGAAAAAAAGAACACAAACTTGTAAGCTGAAGGAAATGTCTTAATATATAATGTTGGTATGTTTGTATTGAGACCAACACAGTTGTTTAGTTTTGACTTTTTTTATTTTTTTTTTTTTTAGGGAGGAGAAGGTCCACGGAGGCAGAAGGAGCTTGGAAAGTCGGCCTGAGGCCCGGAGCAGCCTGGGAGGGAGGGGTCCCTGCGCACGAAAGCCCTAGGAAGCCCCCCCCCCCAGCAGGAGCCCCTTCTCCGCCCCGAGGGGAGAGCTTCTGCGTCCACCGCCCCGGGCCACGGGTCCCACGTCGCTCACGGCGTTCCCAGCGGCTGACGGACGCTTTAGAAATTGGGTCCACTTTGCCGAGGGCCTCATCCAATTCTGGGCCCAGAAGTCCTTCCCACAGGGCACAGAGGCCCGGATGGGGGCAGAAAACCAAGCAGACGAAACTCTGAGCCTTCCCTGAGACAAATCGTGTCACAAAGCTCCACGTTGTCCCCCTTTCCCTCTGTCTTAGAATA
Source organism: Mustela nivalis (assembly GCF_964662115.1). Lineage (NCBI taxonomy): Eukaryota > Metazoa > Chordata > Mammalia > Carnivora > Mustelidae > Mustela > Mustela nivalis. Next base: position 54,474,853 of record NC_139036.1, read on the forward strand.
TCCCTGTCACAGAGCTCGCCATTCAACCGCGCAGCACTCAGCGGCCCCCAGCACGCCTACACGGTGAAGGGCAGCCAGCCCCACACTCTGTTCCAGAACATTCTCGCCCCACCCAGAGGACACCCCACCCCCAGGAAGCAGGGGCGGCCCCCTGGCCCCCACCCCATTCCCGGCCCTGGTGACCGTGCACCCACGTCCCGTCTCCCTCCTAGAAGTGGAATCCTGTGATGTCTCCAGCCGCTTTCCCTGAGCGCAGTGTTTTCAAGACTCACCTACACTGAGCGTGTCAGGACTTCGCTCTTTTTAGGGGCCGGGGAACATTCTGTTGTTCGCTCCCTTTTCTTTCCTTCTCCCCTCTGCGGGCAGGAGAGCACTCTGGAGGGAGAGCGAGACGCTCTGTGACCGACTCCGTCTGAGGTCACTGGCAAGCCCTTGACATGGTCAGGGCTACGGCTCCTCTAAGTCCGCCCGCACAGAACCTGGTCTACACCCACAGCCCGGGACACCTTCTCCTCTTGTTCCATCCTCCAGGGCCCGGGAGCCGAGTGCTGACTCAGCACGGCTAGATCAGGGGATTCTGGAAGCAGCCAGGCAAGCGGGGGCTCCAGAGCCTGGGTCATGTACCCCCTACTCTGGCCCTGTGGCGAGCCCTGGGGCTGGGCTTCCTGGCCCCTCGTCCACAAGGACAGGACGGGGAGGACCAGCCTTGGGTCCTGGAAGAAGCAGACTCAGGAGTGGGGAAGGCAGGAGGCAGTAGAAGGAAGAGGACAGTCTCACCACGAGCTGGGGACGGCGAGGGGAAGAGGCTGGAGAACCCGGCCCACGGGGGGGCGGCTCCTTCTACAGTGCTCCAGGGGCACAGGCAGCAGGGAGGCTCCGCGCCGTGGGCGCTGGGAGCTCTTCCTGGAAGTGAAGGACAGCGCACGGCCCTGAGAAAGACAGCAAGCGGAGGGCTCTCTGGCCACAGCAAAGGTCGCCTGCCTCCCGCAGACCCTGTTCCCAGGCTTCCACACGGAGAGAGAATGGCCCCCGCCCCTCTTCCCAGCCTTGAGGGAGCTTTAAAGGAACAGGATAGGGGTTCTGATCATCAAGTCAGAGACTCAGGGCCCTTTAGATGCTCTTATGTAAAAAAATACAATGCAAAGATTTTATGCCAGCCTTGGGTTGAAAATGGAAAAACCCAAAGGCCCAGCATTGGGGACTCGTTAAGAAAACAGTGGCCCATTGATGCAGCAGCTCTCGTGCCACAGAGGACCGTGATCAAGGTTCCTGTGACCTTGTTGTAAAAGTGACAGAAGAACAGAATCGGACTTGGAGCTGGCACACCGCCATGACGCGTCCCTGGTCAAGTGCGCCAAGGAGACATCAGACGTATTTCATCCAAGGGCCACTGCCAAGTGTTCCCAGTTTCTGACACTGTGTTAGTATGTCCTATGCCGGCAGAATGAACAGAAGAACCTCCACGTTCCTTGCAGTCATGTTGTCCTCTGTGACAGTCCCCATCACCTTCTCCCTCTCACAACCGTACCTAGAAGATCTCTCTCGCAATGAAAGCTTGGCACCCCTACCACAAACGTGTTCACGTGTATCTGTGCACACACACGCACATGTTACACATATGCGCATGCACACATTCTGCAGGACCACTTGGCGATTCTCAAGTTGGGACAATTGGTGGCACTTGAGGCCAGGCCCTCAGCGCCAAGAGGACAAAGCAGCTCTTCTCTTTCAAGGGGTGTTTGCTTAATGCTCAGGCTGGGTTACAAGGAGGAGGAAGACCTTTCAAGGCCTGGAAGGAATCCCGGTGCAAGCTGCTGCCTCCTTTCAACCCTCCTGTGCCCAGTGGTCCTCCCAGGACGGGAAGGCAGGAAGAGAGGAAGAGAGAGGGGTACAGCCAACACGGAAACATGGGCGGAGGGTTCCCCCGGGGATGCGGAGCAAGCCTGAGACTCAAATTTCTCCTTCAAATGTGAAGCATCCTGCGCCCCACCTTGAGCCTGAAATGCACTTAAGGGCACGGACGGTCCTTCAGCGGCAGCCACGTGCTGGGCTCGTCCAAGAACAAAACCGAAGCGTCTCCAAGTTTTATTTCCAGGACGGGCAACTCGAGAGCAGGAAAAAGGAGAAACCCGAGGTCGAGGTCGGAAAGGCGCCAGCCCCTTGCAAACTGCTACTGAAACACCTGTCTGACCAACAGGTAAAACAGAGAAAAAGAAGTTCAACGGCCTCGTTTACATGAGACTCAACGAAAGCCGGTGCTCTGCCAAGGCACGACGCAAACTGTGACATCGGTTTTGCAGCTGTGATCCCGGCAAGCAAGCTACGCACAAAGACGAGGAACGTGAGAACAGGAAGAAAAAACGAACGCCAAAGGTGACATTCAGAAGGAGAATCGAACCACCTGCTCTGAGGTCGGGACTCCACAAACAACCCACATACGGACGGCGGATGAGCAGCCGGAAAGTACCGGTGCGTGGCCGGGAGGCGGGATTCTCCGGAGAGTGTTTCCAGGTACACGGGGCTCCGGAATAACAAGCAAGCTTTGAATCGTGGTGGAAAACAGGAGGAACCTTACCAGACCACCGCCAGGGGATGGCAGCCCAGAAAGGCACGGACCGCGTGTCCCGGGGTGCGGCGCCATTCCCCGACAGCCCACGCCCATCTAGAAGGCGCGACCCGGTGTCTGCCCTGGTGCCCTCCTGCTGACTGCAGCTCGGCAGTGACCACAGCCTGGTGGCCTGCTGGTGGCACCTGTGTGGACCCCCTGCCTCGGAACAGAGCTCGGTCACCTGCTCTGGCCTCGCGTCCCCGGCTCCCCCTGCAGCCGGCCAGCACTCCAGAGCTCCGGTCCCCCTGCTCCCCACAACCTAGCCCCCGGGCTGTGTCCATTTCTTCCAGACCATTCAGAACAGCAGCTCTGGGGTCTTCTCCCCCATCTGGGGGCCCAGGCTCTTGCTCATGCTGCCTCAGTCTGCCTAGCTCCTTCCTTTCTGGGGCGTCCGCGGGGCTGGGGCTGGCTCTGTGACCGGCTCTCTCTCCCCCGCTGTCCGTGCCAGACACCCAGGACCAGTTTGCTGAATGAATAAACGGCTCCTCTTTCCCTGTCTCCTTGGATGGGGGCCGGGACTGGGGAGGCAGGAAGGAAAAAAAAACCTGAAAATACATCTAAATAGGCTTTTGGGGGGTTTTTTGACCTTTGTATACAACAGCCTTGAGAATCAGCCAGGGCAGAGAAAGCTCAGCTGCAGCCATGGGGGGCCCTGGAGAGAGGAGGGGACCTGCCAGCGTTCTCCCAGACCCTCTCAGGGGAGCAGGAACGAGGCCATGGGAGGGTCAAGTCCTTCCCGGCTGGGAGGAGGGCTGGCCCAAGTTCCAATCTTCCACTTACTTTAATTGCCAGGAAACAGAGCTTCTCCGTCTGTTATTATGACTTAATTAAGCCAAAACCGCCCTGAAGGAGGAAGCCAGGTCCATTAGAGCTGGCGGGCAAGGTGGGGCGTGCGCATCGGGGGCCCCGGCAGGAAGCACAGAAGGCAAGACTCGGCTCGGACCCCGAGGTGCAGCCCCCAGGCTCCCGGCACACCTCCACCGGGGTGTGCATTTCCAGGTAGCCCCTCCGAGGCCCCGTATTTTAGTCTGGACACACACACACACACACACACACAACTCAGTGAGAAGTCGGTGGTGGCCAAATGCCCACTTTTCAGAAGCCCCCTAAGTGGAGGAAGCCAGATGTTGTCTCACTGCATGGACACGGCACACCCCTACGGGGCCAACTCACAGAGCAGATCAGCAGTCACGTAGGGCTGGCCAGGGCATGAGGACCAATGGCTAACAGGCACCAGGAAATTTAGATCAGGTGTGGGGGGGCATAGTTGCTAGAAATGTTTCAAAACCACATTGTGGGACAAAAATGACATCGTGGCGACGGTCACACAAGTCTACACATTTACTGAGATTCACTGGCTTGTACGCTACAACAGATGGATTTTATGGGACGTAAGTTATTTCTCAATAAATCTGATGTTTAGGGACGCCTGGGTGGCTCAGTGGGTTAAAGCCTCCGCTTTCAGCTCAGGTCATGATCTCAGGGTCCTGGGATCGAGCCCTGCAGGGAGCCTGCTCCCCAGCCCCCCGACAGCCTGCTGCTCTGCCTACTTGTGATCTCTCTCTGTCAAATAAAAAAAGGAGCTGGTGTTCCCCTAGGCAGCTGCGAGGAAAGAATGAAGCATCCCATTCGGAGCCGCCAGTGGAGGCCCGCGAGCCTTCCCATGGCTGTCCCTGGCCGGGTGGGCTGCAGAGACCGTGGCTTGCCCGGGTCAGACAAGCCAAGCGCCTCAGCCGCTGTCTGATCCGAGGCCTGCCTGGCTGTTTTCTCATCTGTAAAACGAGGCCAGCAACGTTCACCCGCACCTGCGATGCCCCCAGAAGGCAGCACGTCATCCACACTCAAACACCACGTTAGTGCTTTTTCATTCCATTTAACAAGTTCTTAAAGGCATCTCGGCAGTGTGCCTGGCCCTGCGTGTGACGCTCTGGGGGACATAGAAGTAACAGAAAAAGTGCTCAGTATTTCCAAGTTTACCACCTTGTGGACGCACGAAAAAAGCAGCTGAAGGCAGCTGAGAATAAAACCTCATAACCAGGGCCTAAAACATTAGTGCTGGAAAGTCCGAAGCCCGAGCCGTGGCCTGGAGGGGAGGGGAGGGGTCCCCAGGAGAGCCTCTCAGGGGAGCTGGGGGCTGAGCCCGCCTTGAGCAGAGGCAGGAGGGTCAGGAGGCACAAGGGTCGAGACCCGGTTTCAATCCCTGCTCGGCCCGTCCCCAGCTGAGACGCTGCTGGGCAGGATACGGAACACCGCAAGCCGCACCAGGAAGACCAGCAGCGAATCGGAATCCCTTCCAGTGTCCGTGTCCGGAGGGGAGATCTAGCATGTGGGAAGGATGTGGCTGAGGCCGACACACGGCGCAGGCTCGGTTATCCTCGGGCACCTGCGCCTTTAAGGAGAGGTGGCCACGTGAGGGCAGAGAGGCAGAGGGAGGACGATGGGGAGGAATGAGGAGGAGGCGGAGGAAGACAAGGAGGAAGAAAAGGACAAGGAGGAAGAGGGAGAGTGGGGGGGTGCAGGAGGGCCAGTGGAAGGGGCGGGAGGAGGCCACCGAGTCGATGGAGACAGACTCACAGGAGGGGCCGGGAAGGGAGCGGCCCTGTGCAGTACCGTGTCCTCGACCACCCCTTCCTCCCTCAGAAAACCTGCTGGACCCCACAGCTCCAGGCCACAAACCCAGCCCAGGGTAGCATCTGCTCCTCTTCCTCCCTCCTTAGCTCCAGGCCCCCCGCCAAACAATGGAGGCCCCGCTAAGCAGAGCGGACCCCCAAAATAGGGAAGATGAGACCATTTCCCTCAAGGAACAACCAGTCCCACTCGGGCCCTGTCTCGGCAGCCCTGGGCCGCTTCCGGAGGCTCATGCATCATCATCGAAGATGAAAACGGAGGCCGGGCCCCCGGGGGGGTTAAGGAGACAGAAGCGGCACCCGCAGCAGGCCAGGCCCAGGGGTTGGGGCCGAGCACGGCAGGGCAGAGCGAACCCCCTCCTCCTCCCACCACGGCCCTCTCAGTGAGCCGGGGACCGACACTCTGGCTTCTCAGGGCCTCCGTCAAACACAAAACACACGGATCCCAACACTCCTGCAGGGCGACGTGCCAGCAGGTAGTGGGCACCGCCCCACGTGTCTCTGCAACGGAGCTCCGTGGGCAAGTGGGTGACCTTGAGCCAGGTCATTTGACCTTGGTGAGCTCTGCCACTGCAAAAGGAGATGCACGAAGGCCTTGCAAGGCTCTGGGGAGAGCTGACAGGACCAGGACCGCGGCAGCCCTGGCTCAGAGCGGTCCTTCAGTTCACGGTGAACCAGCCCAGGGCCTAGAGCGCCCCCTCCCGCTGGCCGGGGGTGGGGGGTGGGCGCTCGCTGACCTTCCTCCAGTCATGGATAAGGATAAGGATGATGGATAATGATAAGGATAAGGATGACGTCTTCCCCACTGGGCCATCGGGAGGAACACAGGAGCCTGTGTGGCTGCGTACACACGTGTCCGAGCAAGCTTCCACGTACGCCTCCGTGGGCGTGGCTGTGTGCGTGCCTCACAGCGATGCTCCTGGAACAGACGGAGCGAGCAGGTCAGCAGCCGCCGCGAGCCGCTGGGAGTCTGTGCTCAAGCACAGAGCGCCTCTCTCTCAGAACCTGGTTAAATCAGCCCAGTGCGATTCTGACCCCCGGCCCCCGACCCCTGCCACCACCGCCACGAGTGTGTCGGAGCTGGGTGTCCACACCCCCTCCAGGATTCCCCACTGCGGCCCCTGCTGGCAGGTGGCTGGGAGTCCCAGTTCACCCAGCTTGGGGCGTGTCCTTGTGCACCGTGAGGGCTACTGTCCTGGGAACAAGACCCCTCGCGGGAGATCAGGGGCACGGCTCTCGCTCTCCCCGGGGGTCTGCGTCTCCTGCGGGGGTCCTGCAGGCACGCCGCGTCTGAGCGAGGGCAAGCCCATCCCCAACACCCAGAATGCAGGGCCGAACCAGAGAGGGCAGTGTTTCCGCCGAAGAGACGGGACGCAGGAAGCCAGCTGAGGGTCTACAAGCCCCTCTGGTTAAAGAGCAAGAAATCATCAGTTAGAAACTGAAGTGAGTCACTGGATTTGGGGAGACCCGTCCACAGGGGGCAGCAGGGAGTCTGCAATCGGGAAGGTGCACAGCGGGGTGGTAGGTCACGGAGGGTGCAAGGCGGAAGCGGTCCAGCTGGGAAGGTCTCATGCCGCCTCCTGCACCCCCCCGACACCCGAGGTCTCCGGCACTACCTGTGGCCGGGTGAGCGGCGCCCCACGAGTGTCCTTCTCCCCTCATCCCAGAGGGCCTGCTTCCGGGCTGGGAGGGCCTCCCTGCTCAGCGGCAGACCATCCAATCAGCCCAAGAGGGAAGCAAGACCGTAGTCCACTAGAAGCCCCCAAAAAAGAGAGACCCCTCTAACCATCCTCCCTCCCAAAAACCCAGGAAGACTCCCATGAGGGATCTTCTCTCGGGTCACCCTGAAGGAACAGAGCGGATAAGGAATGGACTCCCCCAAACCTGGCCCAGGATGCAGGGTATCAGGGCCGGCCAGCCCCACAAACTGCCAGCGGAGCTCGCTGTCCCGCTAGGAGCCCACGTTCCCAACACCGAAGCCGCCATCCATCCAGTGCGGGAGTCCTCCCCACACGCCTTCTCCTGCCTCCCCGGCCCTCGCTTGCCCCGACCTCCCTAAACAAAGGTGCTTTTCTCCCTGCTCCTCGGGGTCACCACATTTTCGTCAGACCTGTGCTTGTTTTCCTTCTGCTCGGACCCATCTTGGCTTGCCTCCCCAGGCACCACCGTCCCCCCGAGACAAACCCCGTATTGTTTTCAGGGACCTAATACATGACAACACCCCCGCCACTTATCCCACCAGCCCGCCCACTCCCCCTTTCCCGCTGAAGTCTCCCTTGTGCTAAGTGTCGCCCTCCCCCAGGGCAAGAACAGGAGGCTTATGTCCAGGGGAGGCAGACACCTGCCCCGGCGGCTTCGCCTCCCCACTGGCAGCGTGTGAGCACGTGGAGGGGGGAGCCCAGAGAGAGGCTGCGGGGGGCAACTCCAAAGCCCAGCCCCTGCCCTCCCGGGAGTGGTAATTAACAGAGACGATGATAAACCAGGAGGGTGTTCGGTCCACTTCCCAGGGTGCGCCTCTCATCAGGAGGGCTCCCCTCGCCCACTGCAAAAGTCCACGACAAGAGGGATTAAGCCGAGGGATTAAGCCAAGCGTAGACCGACGCTTTGCCCGGTCACATGCATGAGGTCGACCAGGCACGCTGCGGGAGGGCATGTGGGCACCCAAGGAAGGGTGATCACCGGTGAGAAGGCCTTCCTCTGCACGGCCTGAATGTGGGCTGCGCCATGTGTGGGAGCAAGGAGCTGAAGGACCACGCATGTCATCCTGGCCAAACACAGACCCCAGTGCGTTGTTCCGAGCCTCCAAAACTCTGAGCCTCCAGCTTTTCTTGGGTGTGAAAGAAGTCACAAAGGGACAGCACCGGCCCAACGTCCTCAGCCACCTGCTCCCAGCCCAGACCCCAGGCGCGGTACTGCCTGTTCGCTGACCTCCCCGCAGGCTGGAGACAATAGGTCAGCCACCCCTCCAGGAGACCAGCATCTTGACTTCCCGGCCCAAGCGGAGGCTCCTAGCCTTCCCCCACCCTCGGCCAGGCTGTATACGCTCACAGTCTCACTGGGGCCACGGCAAGGGTCCCACCTTCCCCTGCGCAGGGGTGGAGGGGTGGGATGTCCTCCTACCAGGGCAAGAGGGACCTGAGACACAAGGAAATGTGCCCGAAGAACCGAGAGACAAGAGAGTCCGTGCGCAAACCCAGACACACAGAGCCACGCGCGGGCACATCAGGAAACACGTGACCGCGTTCCTTCTAGAGCTGGAGGAAGTCTGGAACGCACATCTCGGTATTCTGGCTACGAAATAAGCAAAGGCACAGAGAGGCCCGGTGAGCCCTTGAGCTGTCTCTCCTGGGAAGGAGCAAGCGGATGTGGACCCTGGTCCAAGACAACGACCCTCCTTTCGACGACCAACCTATAGATCGCGGCTCCCAAACCACTACACACTGCGATGAGTGTCTCCGAACCCTCGCCTGCAGGAAATGAGTCACACTGTGGCAAAGGTAAAGAAATAACCAGGGCACACCCACGAAAGCCGAGCCGCTGCCCTGCCCAGAATGACCCCGATCCACACCCACCTGCTGCCAGCCCCCTCTGGTGCAGGTTGCCATTGCCGTGTCAATGTCCCCGGGGAATGTTCTGGATCCCGGGGCTGGTGGGGACTCCAGGACGGTAACACTCGTTTTCTCGGTCCAGTCCTGGGAGATGGAAGCAGAGGCCCACCCTCCAGCTGCCCGAGGCAGGGGTGTTGTTTCTCCCTGTCCCCGACCCCTTCCCGTGCCCAGCACCTGCTTCTGAGACCCAACCTCTTTCTCCTACAGGAAGTCCATCTGCAGAGCCCAGGTGTCTGTCTGTCTGTCTGCAGGAGGTCAAGTTCTCACCAAGGTTGTTCCTCTACCACTTCGCCAGGGACTGGGGGCCAGTGGCGCCCTCCTGGTTCACCCTGTAGGCAGGTGCACGGTAGGGCCAGGGGCTACGGGCAAGGCAGGTTCTGCCAGACAAGGGGAAGGACCAGGAGCCTCCTGCCCTGGGCTGCCAGCCCTGACTGCCCTGGCAGCTGTGATATGTGAACAGGGACCCTGAACTCGGCCGTGAAGCCCTGAAGGGAAAGCCCTCCTGGCTACCCTGCCTCCCTGCCCCACCGCCTCCAGGCACCCACCCCTGGGAAGGGCCACACAGAGACGGGATAGAGGTGACTTGAGAGTTTCAGAAGACTCCCCCCACCCCTCCCCAACTCCCACACACAGGTCAACCCCCAGGGTCTATCACCCTGAGGAAGGGAAATGGGAAGAGAAAGGCAGATTTGAGGCTGGGGGTACTGGGAGCTGGGTCAGGGTTCCCCTCTCTCAGACATCCGTGGAGAAGCTTCCTTCTTGACCAGGGCTCCAGCAAAGTTCTTTCCCTCAGCTTGCTTGCTGCGGCAGTCAGGCGTCTCCCTCCCCGCCCGCGCCGGACAGCACCCACTCCAGCCCCCCGGCCATGCCCCCACCAGAGCGGGCACACGCGGGAGCTGAGCGCTCCGAGGGCATGGGGTAGAGAGACCCCAACCAATGCCCTGCTTCGCGTCCCAGCACCAAGGAGCAGGTTTCCAGCCAGTGTCGGGTAAAGGGAGCGAGGAGCTGCCGGAGGTCATGGACAAAACCCAAACCAAAGCCAGGCCAGAAGGGGAGGGCCTGGGAGCCCCGTCCTTCTGCCATGACCCTGGTACCCTCAGCAACCCCCCACACCTGCCCTTTAGCTGTGCTGGGTCCTCCTGTGGGGCAGCAGGCGGAGGCTCCAGGCTCAGACACAGCAGGGCTGGAACCCCAAGCTCTCCACTGCTTGGTGACGGGAGGCCAGCACGTTCCCTCTCTGGGCCTCCACTCCAGGTCCGCTCAGCACTCAGTAGGTGCTCAACTAACAAGACCCGCATTCAGATGACCCATCACAGAAATTTCTGGTTTACGTGACAGCGCGAAAACCTCTCCACACTTAACAAAGGCTACACCTGAGTTACGGCAAGCGCCACATGTGGGGGCTGGGGGTGCCCACAGACCCTGAGATGATGGGACGTGTACGCACACACACGCATACACACACACCCTCTCACGGCTGGGGCCTGACCCACCAAGTGCTCGAGTGCTGTCCTATCCAAACATGCTGAAGAAAGAAACCAGGGATTCCTCCTGGCAAACCAAGACTGACTCCCCCCGAAGAGCTTCTCGGGGACCTGGAAGGGGTGAGTCGAGGTGGTTCTGGCCGAGTTAGAGCCCCCTGCCCCCTGCTGAGATTTCCCCTACAGATAAACTGATAAGATAATGGCCCACAAGGCTCTCCCCTACCAGCGCCACCACAGACCCCTCCTCTGTTTGCTCAGACCCCCGCTCTCCAGCACAAAGTCTCCACTGGTCTCCCCGCAGGGGTGAAAATAAAGGAGGTTTTGTCCTCCTCCCCGCGGGTCTGAGCGAGTTTATCTGACGCTGCAGCCGGCTTTGTAAGCTGAGTATCCCAGGATAAACGCTCCCTTAAGAGTCGCTTGGCTTGGGACAGAGGGACCCTCTCCAGAGGAGAATGGGGCGCTTGTTCCGATGGTCTTTTAATATGGGGGGCGGGGTGTCCCGGAGGACAGGCCTCCAACAGACTCTCACAGAAGGGTCTCTGTCCCCAGGCTACAATGGAAGGAATTCTTAAAGACACAGATGCAGAAAGGGGGAATGCTTTCTTTTTTCCCCCCCCAGGAGGAGGGGAGGGAGGTTAGGGCGGGAAGGAGAGGGGGCGTGGTGAGGACGAGTCCCTCCCAGAACAGTTCAGGTTCTAACCAGGCATCTCTGCCTCGAGGGCACCAGAAATGCCCTCAGAGCGGGCCCCGCCGCGGAGCAGAATTCTGGTGGCTTCTGGTGGCCTGGCTGTGTTTGCTGGAGCCGGATCTGCCTCCCAGAGCCAAGCCAGGAACCACCAGCACGCAGAAAAGAATCGCATTTTGACCCACGCGAAGGGCCCTCATTCCCTTGGAGGCAGTTTGACTCCCAAGGTTCCCTGTGGAAAGCGGGGGAGAGGCAGGACACCCCCGAGTCTTTCCATAAATCAAATTCTCTCCGGCCGCCAGGGAGCGAGGGTAACTGACTCCTCTCCTTGCTTATCTCGGTACAAGGTCACCGTAACTTCCTTCTGAACACATCCCAAACGATCACAACTGATGTTTTTATAAAGGCGGCCCCACCAGACGGCTGTGCGTTTGGATTTCATTCCTATTCAATGGAGAACTTCCCCCAGGAAGCTGAGAGGTACCACAGAAAGAGCAGGGAGGGATGCGTCCACCCAGAACACTCCGGCGCTTCTTGCTGCCCACCTCGCTCGGGGCCCTCTGCCGAAAACAGTAGGGGAACAATAAGGAGACCCCCCCTCCACGCCGAAATGAATCAAAGAGCCATGGACTGTGCTCTAAGGGAGCAGGGAGGAAGCCGCGGCCCCAAGATGCAGCAGAACCTTCCCAAAGCCACAAGGCAAATGAGGAGACTCAGACTTGGGCAAAACCAGGGCTCTCAGCTGAGCCGCCAATTCTAGGCACAAGGGATAGAAGCGCGCAATGCCTAGGGCCACTTGGAGCAAAGACCAGTAACACCTTCCAGAAAGGGAAGATGTGTCGCCGTCTTCCCAGCGCACCGGGATGAACCAGGCAGAGTCCACAGGCCCTGCACCCACAGTCACACACAGCAACAAGACGGCAGGGTGGCGTGGGCCTTCGACCTGTCGTCTCCCCACGTATATACCGTCTCTACTGGAGCTGCCACCAGGCCAGGTGCCATGAGGCTCATTTCTGATTGCACCGAATTAGAAAAATCCACGTCTGCGAACCAATCCCCGCGGTATAGCGTAGACTGTTAACACCACAGATACACAGACAAGGGGAAGATTGGATAAGAGGAAAAACAGAGAGTGAGCACCCATTGGTGAGTTTAAGAATAGCCTGAGCAGCCACTGGCCAGGATTAGTGCATTCTAGGTCCCTTCCACCTGTCAGTGTCACTGACTAAGCCCTGGGACAGCAGGGGAAGGAGATGAGGACACGCCCCCTTAGGAAAGGTTGTAGCTACAGGTCACAGGGAAGAGTGGGATGAGACAAGCCCACTGCAGACCCCCAGAAGAAAGACCACCAAGGGCACCTCATGGCCCTGTCCCCAACCCCCTGCTGCCGTCCATCCTCTCGGGCCAACAGGGTTCCTGGGGCTAGTGGGTCCCCAGAGTTGCCTGCACGCTAGAGTACGTATGGCCCTTTCACGTGGGTCACTGCACTCAAGCCAATGGAAGCCCCGTCCTGGGCTTTCCAAATTCTAGCTTGCAGCCCAGGTTCATCACCTCTGAGAAGAAACCCCAAAGGGAACTTGACTAGGAGGTGGAAATTTTCATCCCCAGCTAAATCCGGTGACATCGGAGTAGAGACAACTACAGCCCAAGCAGAGAGAACCATGGGGTGCGTCCATTTCTGTAACACTGACACAGGTTTTAAGCCAAGAAGGGGCAAGAAAAGGAGGAAGAAGAATCCAAGATTCATTCGGTCTGATCTGCAAACTAGATACAGCCTGACTGCCACCCCCCCCGACCCTAAGGCTACACAAAGTTTCCCTCTCCACCTGCCCAATCATGTCAGTTAACACGTTCTTTGAGCAAAGGACAGAGTGCATGGTGGCAAACGGGAGTGCAGCCCAGATAGGGCAAGGATTTCTCCGCTGCCCTTAACCCATGTGGAGGCGATGTTGGTACAGCCCAGGACAAACTCTGTCCAATTTCCAAGCAGAACATCAGAAAGGCAGACCTCGCTACAAGGTATGGTCCAAAAGCTCAGCTCAGCTTTGAGCTCGAGTCAAGTGCACACAACACTGTCCCAGTAACAGAAAGTTACACCCCCTTCAACCCAGCATTGCCATCAAACGCCTTGATCGTGGGCCAGCCTACTTCCCTGTCCCGCTCAAACAGGTGCACCCAACCTTATGGGGTTCCTCTACCGAGAAGGCTAGACCTCCCCAGAATCATCCCTCTAAATGCCAATGACCACAAGAGATAGAAAAAGCGCCAGGAGTCCAACTGGGGACACCATGGACTGAGCATCCCTCCCGCGATGTCAAAAACAAGAGGACAGATGATGTTGCCGCGTGCCCGGGATACAAGCCTCTCCCCGCGAACAGAGCCAGGACACTACTACAGGGAAACATCATAGTTTCAAAACGAAATAGGGCTGCCTCTGCCTCCCGACTCCAGGCTTGCCAGGCTTCTCAGTCTCCCAGCCGGATTTTACATCTGCAGAGAGGAAGGGGCAGATGGCAAGAGAGAAGAGGTAGACCTCGGAGAGCGGCCTGGATCCCGGGGAGCAGTGACTGACAGGTCCTCATCGGGAAACTACAGGAGATGAATCTTCCCATGAATCTGGGGTAAACTTTTCTGACACTGACTTCACTGGGAAGGGAGAAGGAAACACTGGTTTAAACTTGCCCGTTGGGTACCTCGGGAGCAAGAGGTAAAGGATGGGCCAGAGCCGTGGAGAAGTCATCAAGTCTACATGCGACTGCCAGCACTCTCCGAAAGAGGCTGGGGGTGCACGCGGGGACCAGAAGCTAGGGGGATGCTGTCATGTGCCGACCCAGGGGCAGGTCAAGGTCCGGGGTGGGCGGTCTTTGAACAAGGGAGCCCTGGGAGTCTCAGCTTCCTCGTCTAGTAAATGCGGCAACACTAAATGCAGCAGCTGGCACAGGTCGTAGGGCATCTACCACGTCAACGCAGGATGATCACCCCTCTCCCCCTCCACGGCAACCCCCACCCCGTTCCTACAGAGGCTACCGACATTCCGGCTGCAGAGCAGAAATCATCTATCGCCATGACAATGAACGTTTTCCTCGCGATGGCAAATGAGGACAGCTGGGAGCACCTGCCAGGGCAGCGTGGCTGCCTTTAAGAGCTCACACGATCTAGGAGCATGAGTCAGTGCCCCCCCAAACAAAGCCCACCTGTGTAACGTGTGGACCAAGCAGGCAGGGAGGGCCCCCAGCTGGAGTTCAGCAGCCCAGGGAGCAGAGCCATCTCTCTAACTCAGAGCCCCCAGGACCCAGGGCACAAGCCAGCACGTGTGTGTGTGTGTGTGTGTGTGTGTGTGTGTGTGTGAACACCATCTAAACAAGGCATGTAAAAAAGTCCACACGGGCGGCTGCTCCAGGACAAGCCTTCTGTTGGATCTACCTGGATGCCTGCTCTCCTGCCTGGGCTGCAAACACAGGAGTTCAGTGAGAAGTCTCCGCAAACCCATCAGCCCCGTCTCCCATCGCTGGGCTTTTCACACCGGAATAGGACCCCATCTGCCTCTGCGAGCAGACCAGGAGTCACACCATTAGTCTGGAGGCACGCTCCGTCGGGGGGAAGGGTTTTCCTTCTATTTTGAAGAAATCTCAGGGGAGAGCTGCCATCGCAAGCACCAAGTTGCTACTCCAGTGACAAGTCTTTCATGCAGTAAGTGAGAACCAGCCTGGGGCAACCCCCGGCAAGGCTGGACTTGGAGATCCGAGAGCCGAATCCCCGGCTCCCTGATGGGGCAAGATGATGTCCCGTGGGAAAAAAAAAAAAGACTCCCGGATCAGAGACTCAGAGGGGGACTGTACCCCTACAGCTCCTAGGTCCCAGCTAGACCACGGGAATCACAACTGCTTCCCTGCCCACCATTCACTCTGGTGGACTATCCAGTAGTCCAGTCCATTCATAGCAAATATCTGATGTTTCTCTGCATCCCGCCCTGCTCCTAAGGCCTTACTTTTTCCATCCACGCATCCGGGTGGTTCTGGGGAGGGAGGCTGCCTCCACCCATCCATGAGCTGGGAGGCACGTGACCGCAGGACAGTCAAACGCTGCTTCCCACCTACTGGCCCCACAGACGGATCCAGGACTGAGCTCCCGCAGGGTCTGCCTTCCTGACAGCTGAGACAAAAAGCATTCTCCTGTTCGGGGTCTGCAAATACTTGTGCCCTTCCTGCTTCTACCGGGAAATTAAAATACAAGAACAAAAAGCACTGGAGAAAATCACCCCAAATCACCCAAAAGCACAACTCCTAGACTTCCCAGGCAAATGAACACCCCAGAAGTTGGGGATTTAAGCCAGTTAGAAGTGGGTTCTCGGTCCCTTGCAACCAAAAGCATCCAACCTAGACACAGACTCTTCTTTTATGGTTGAGGACAGGAGCCCCCAAGGGGCCCAGTGACTTGCACAATGTCATACAGAGGCTGGTGACCAGGCCAGGATGCGACCCCAGTGTTGGGCATGTGCCAGGACCTGAGTCTGAACCTCGGCTCCATCCTTCAAAGCTCTGGCTCCTTACAGATACTCCTTAAAGTCTCTCAGCCTCTGACATCAGAGCCACCCACCCACGGCTAGCCTCGAAGGCTGAAGGACCAGCCTCGGACCCCCTGCTCCCAGCCTGTGCCAGGTTGGCGTCCCTCTCCTTCCCGACATAACTGTGTCACACTGGTTGGCGGACCATGTCTGTTGAACCCTTACCCAGGGAGGCAGAAGGAACAGGGCGAGGTCCTAGTGTAGGAGACCGGGGATATCAAATGGCCATTCTGACCGCAAACCACGGTCACGTTCACACAGCCATGTTCCCCAAGTCGGTGCCCTACAGATACCAGGAGGACAAGGGCAGAGAGAAAGAATCTGGAAAAGAGGAAAGGCGTCTGTTCCAATACAAGGGGCGGGGGGTGGTTGGATAAAAACAGGTGGGCTGGAAGTGACCAGGAACACAGTTCCAGGAAAGGAGAACCCCCGTGGTTAGGCTGGAATTCAAAACCCAGACCATCTCAGCTCTTTGGTTAACCACAGCCCTGGTTTCTACTTAAGAAATTTAATTAAAAACCCAAATATCTAAATTTCCCACCCGGCTTGCCAGTGGCCACAGATTCCCTTAGATTCAGAAAAGCCTCCCCCAGGGTGACTATGGCCACGAGACGCGTCTTGTGCGAAGTCAGAGGAGAAAGGGTCACAGGTAGGGGCTGCGGTGGACAGAGGTCCTGGGCAGGGACCTCCTCCCTTCCCCTCCCAGAGAGCAGAAAGCCTCCACGGGCTCGGGGCCATCCTGTCCTGTCACCCCTACCCAGGAAGAAGAGCTTTGTTTCGTGCTGCTTCGTTTTAAAAGTAAAAAGAGACGTCAGAATGACATCAGTCGAAATGCACTAGAACCACGGTCATGATGGCTCCTGGGAGGGGAGGCCCCTTTCCTTCTGCTGCGTGGGGGAAGGCACAGAGGCTGGGAGATGGAAAGCTGTGGAGCAGCCACAATCGGTCCCCAGGCCAAGAAGACCGCTTACTGCAAACACCTAACCCCCCACCCAGCCAAGCCTGGACACGCACTTGGGATGACCGATGCCCAAAAAGGTGAGTGTGAGCTTTGGGGGCTCACACAGGGCTTCACGAAGAAAACCCGAGGAGGGAGCTGGGCCTCCTGACCCAGCCGCTAACCGGGGCTCTCCATGGGAGCCGGGACAGAACTCTGACACGGCACTGCTGTGCTCAAAAGGGTATTTCTTAAGCTATATGGCTGTGCGGAAAAGAATTCCATAGAAAAGGAATTAAATTTTTCACACACACACACACACACACACACACACACAGCCAGAAAACTGCATATATGAAGTCTGACCATATAAAGAGGGTCCCCCTGGAGTTCTCTCCAATGGCGATGCCAATCTCCACCTTCCCGACCCTCATCCCCCAACCCTTCCCACCCCCTTCCACAACACTCACCGTTCACAGCGTCTGCTAGGTTAGGAGTCGGGGACTGGTCCTTCTGGGTCCAGTCTCTACCTGCCTCCTATCACTCACCTGTGCCTTGACAGCCTCTTCTGCAAAATGGGGATAACACCTGGTTAGGTCGCCAGGTCGAGGGGGGTACCCGATGGGATAATGGACACAAAATCACTTGAATAACACCAGGGCAAAGCAGCAGGACCCAAAGAACTCACTAGATCACCAAACCATTTAAGGTACGAAGCAGACGCAGGGTTGAGCGCGGCTCAGGAAAACGCCGCTGCTCCTCGTTTCCCTGGGCACTTAACTCCCAGGGAGGAATCTTCCTCCAAGAGAAAAGGAGAGCCACAGACATCCCGAGTGCAGATCCCGGCAGGAAACAAGCTAACCGCCCTGGTCTATCTGCCTTTAAAATTAAAGTGCCACTTCACACTCAATGAGATGGCTATTACCGAAAACAGAAACAAACATGTTGGCCGGGGTGCTGGGAAGCTGGAGCACGTCCGCCTCGCTGGTGGGAGTGTAAAATTCTGCAGCTGCTGTGGAAAAACAGTCTGGTGGCTCCTCAAAAAAAAAAAAGGAGAGAAAAAAATCACACATGAGATGACCCTGTGGTCCAGCCATGCCACTTCTGGGCATGTGCACAGAAGTGCTGAGTGAGAGCAGGGACACGAACAAATATTTGCACACCCAAGTTCATGCGGCGTGAGTCACAGTGGCCAAGAGGTAGAAGCCACCCAGATGTCCATCCGCGGACAGATGAATAAACAAAATGTGGTCTCCACGCACCACAGGAAGCGATTCAGCCTTAAAATGTAAAGAAAGCCTGACACGGTTACAACCCGGAGGACAGGATGCTCGGTGACATGAGGCAGACACTGCGACTGCGCCTCCACGAGGTCCCGTCCATAGAGACAAGAGAGCAGAATGGCGGTCGCCAGGGACGGAGGGAGGGGGACAGGGAGTTAGTGTGGGACAGGTGCAGAGTTTTAGCCGGGGGCGCTGATGAAGGTCCGGAGAGGGATGGTGGCCGGACGGAAGGACGGTGCGGCTGTCATTAACCGCGCATGTGAGAAATGGTTACCCTGGGAAAATTGGCCGCCGTCACAAAAGGTGAAAATTTTTAAAAATCAGCCCAGTGAAGAAAGTACAGCTTCCAAGACAGCTGTCCCTTAGAGCTCCTGAGGTCTTCACCCACAGGCTGTGCCTAAAGGCCAGCCTGTCAGAGACTTTCCCTTCCACACCTAACACATGGCAGAAGCTTCCCCCCCAGAGGCAGCAAAATCAAGCCAGCTTCCGGCCAAGCCTCCAGCCCCAGCAGAGCACAGGGGGCGGCAGCAGCGCCAGAGAAAGCATCCAGCAGGCACTCAGCACTTGCAGAGGTTACGAGAGAGGGAGCGTGCTGGTAAGTGACACGTGTCTACGGCGAGGGATCGCAACAGTCCGCCGGCGGCTCAGCAGGCAGGTGCTGACGAGGCCAGCGCAGCCTGGCCAGCCTGGTCTGGGAACAGGGGAGATGGTCTGTCCTGCCCGGTCCCACTCCGGCGTCTCCAGCCAGTCCAAGGAAAGCACAGACGGTTCTAAGGTGAGATAAGGTCACTTTTTAGGAACGGAAAGGGGTCTGAAAATCACTACAACCAGACCCTCATGAGGGGCATTTGCCAAATGACAGTGGGGCTTGGAGGATTCACCGACCCGAGGGGAGAGGCTGAAGGTCTGACTCATTTCTGGAGACCCAGAACTTTTATCATCTGTCCCCTGCAGCCACTGCTCTCTTAACCAACTCAAAAAGCACCTGGTTTCAAGACTTCGGTGTGAAAACCTGTACCAACAAACCAAAGGCGGGAGGAGGCGATGATTCACACCACAAAAAGAATGCTTCCACAGAAACTAGCCTTTTCAGCATTCCTCCGCTCAGATGCTACCTCCAGGCTTTCGTAGGTCATGTGATCACCCGAGATCGGTTTTGTGAAGACCTTTTCTCCAGGGGCAAACCTAGTCTGCAAGGCATACGATTTTGAACGGGGCATCCTCAGCCGATGACATGGGTCAAAGCGAGGACATTCGTCCAGGACCATTCCCTTCCTGACACAGACGAGCTGGGTGCTGGGTGCGTCTCCCATGTGAAGAAGGGTAGGCTACCGGCCACGGAGGACCCCAGCCGACTCCAGGGTGACAGCGGACATGGCCTAAGATGACAATGTCCAGAAAGAGAAGTAGCAGCGGTCTACTTGGGCACGACAAACAAAACCAGAAGCCTGCCTATCGTGGGTATCTTCTTCCAGCTCCTGGGGAGCTCACAAACCCAAGGAGGGGCGATCCTGTGGACCGAATTTATTCCCAAAGCCCAGGACTGCTGATCCTTTATCATTCACCCAAACACAGCCATTTCTGTCCTCACCAAGTACAAGGGATACCTGATTGCAAGCCTCAGATTTCAAAACGTGTACCAACAAACGGAGCAAGTACACGTGGAGGCCCAGACCAGGTGGAGGTAAGCCTGGAAGGCTTCCTGGAGGAGAAAAAAGAAAGCAGCTTCAGCAGGGAAAAGGCTCAATGCGGGCTTTTGCTGGCCAAGAAGGCAGTCCACTCCCTGATTCCTGAAGTGTCCATCTGTACAGGAATGGCCTGGGGAACCTGTTAAAAATGCAGGCCTCTGAGCACTCCCCTGCCCCTATGCATGAGATGGGGGGAGGGGCACAATGGCAGCTGAGACACTCATTTTTAACAAGTTCCCCAAGCAATCCATTCTTGTGCAAACCACAACTTGAGGGACTGGTGGGGCAGCTCACAGTGGAGAGTCTGAGCCGGGCCCACGTTGAGCGGAGCCGGGAAGAACAGAGGTTCCTGAGAAGGGAGGGCCCACAAGGAGTCACTGAGGAGTGGGACAAAGCAGGTGCAGACACAAGAAGCTGGTCCAGAACTAGTCACAACATCCCCAATCTGGGTCCCACCTGCCTGCCAGGCTCCTTGCTGGCACTGCTTGGTGACAGAGAACATGACCTCTGCCACAGGGGCCGGAGAAGGGCCTCTGTCTTGGGCTTCCTCCAAGGCGAACTCAGGCATTGGCTTATGCAAAGACCCTGGGGCCAGCCTTCCTCTGGGTCAGCCAGCTGCTTCCAAAAGCCCCTCAGGGTGGCTCTCCTCACCACTCTCGGGAGAAACTGGTCCCCTAAAGAGAAGGGGGATCACTTTCTGGCCCCTGGTGGCTTGACAATACCTAAAACCCGGTCCGAGGGAAGAGCAGAACCCTTTGTTCCTTTACATGTGCCAAGATAACCAGGAAACACAGGCTCTGGTGGGTCTGCACGCTTAGCCGCCCAGCACACCTGCTACTCGGGCCGCCGTGAGTCACCCACACAGGCACTGCGCGCTGGACTTGTCAGCCACGGAGTCGGTTTCTTGGCGGATCGCTCTCACGCACACCGGATGTCATCACTCCACCTACCCCTTGGAAGACGTGTCAGGACAGATCAGGCCATAACCCCATTTTTACTAAACGCCTCACTCCCCGGGGAGGTGTCGGGGGGAGGAAGGAGGGGGACACAGCGAGGACCCTGCCCTGCCCGGGGTCCGGTCTCCTCTCCCCTCCAGCCCCTGATGGGTCTCAGCTGCGCTGCTGGCCCTAACTCGGGAGGGACAAGGGGCAAGTTAACCTGGGGACGAAAGTGGAAGAAGGTTCGATTTAAAACCTCCGGAGTAAAGACACTCTGCTGCGATGAATAAGGCTTAGTGTTCTCCCGGACGGCGCGGCGTCCATAGTGAACAATACTGCATTGTACACTGAAACATTTGCTAAGAGGGAAGATCTTCTGGTAAGTGTTCTTATCAACAAAATAATAATGATGATAAAGAGGGCGGGAGGAAACTTTGGGAGGCAAAGCCTGTTTATGGCCCAGACTGTGGTAAAGGTCTCACGGTGCCCACTTACTACCAAGCTCGCCAAGTCGTATAACATTAAATTTGTCCAACTTTGTGTATGTCAGTCACACCTCAATAAAGGGGTTTAAAAAAGGAGAGCAAGAGCATCTTCTGAATCCCTCTCAGCTCCCATTTTTTTATAAGACAGAATTTTCTGCAGTGCAAGATTCTGAATTGGAGGCACCTGGGTGGCTCAGGTCATGATCCCAGAGTCCTGCTCAGCGGGGAGCCTGCTTCTCCCTCTCCCACTCCCTCTGCTTGTGTGCCCTCTCTCACTGTGTCTCTCTCTGTGTCAAATAATAGATAAAGTCTTTAAAAAATATATATTCTGAATTAGATTCTGAACCAGAAAAAAGATATATTAGTGGGACAACTGGAGAAATGTATTAAGGCCAGAAGATAAGTTCAAAGTATTCTGTCCATATTAATCCCCTGGCTATGCCCAGCACACTGAGGCTGTGTAAGATGTTACCATTTAGGGAGGCTGGGTGAAGGGTATAGGGGAACTCCATGTACTATTTTTGTGACTTTCCTGTAAATCTAGATTTCCATCAAAATCAAAACTGAATTCTCTTTCCAAAAAAGGGGGGCAGCATTTTTAATCCAACTGCTGACTCAATCTTCCCCTGAGGCCTTGCTAAAATAATCTACACCGTACTCCTGGACACAGACTTGAAGTGACTCTCACACCAATACTGGCTTCGGGAAAACCGAAATGAACACAACACTGCATTAGCCCAGCAAGCATCTTCCCCGTGTCTACTGATTTCAGCTCCCAGCTGGGGCAGTAAGTAATGGACACATGGGGCTCTCTCCCTCCCAGCCAATCTTGGAAATGTCCACCCAGAGGGGCCCTCTTTTCAGTCCAGACGTGACTCTGACTTAAAGCAAAGAGAGTGATTTCTGGGAATTTTCCAAAGGAAATAGCCCAAAAAGTGGACAAAATGTATAGGTGCAAAAAAGCTCACCAATGCACTACTTCTCAAGGTAATCTAGAAATACCTTAGCGTCCAACAAGAGGGGAACTGTCAGGTTAGGGTCTGGTTTGGGCAGAGGAATACGATCATTACTTGGAGATTGTTCAAGTAAAATTGAGAGGAAAAATACAGTATCCAAAGCTGTATACATTGCAGGGTTTCAGCAGTGAGGAAATGTATCAGAGAGCCGGCACCACTCAGAACTGGCTATTTTTTCCCTGCCTTTTCGCTTTTTTATGGTTTTCTAAAGAAGAGATAGAATGTGTGAATTACTTTTAAAATCCAGTGAGATGCAGAGGTGGAGCAGCGGGTCAACCCTGGGACAGTTTAAGAGTTCCTCTGTGCCGGGGGAGGCTGGCAGGGGGAGAGGTTGGGGAACGGCCACAGGACAAAGTGCTGTGCCCACCTGAGCATTTCCAGGGACCTGGATGTGGCCCGAGGCACAGGCTGGGGTGGGGGGTGGGCAGGGGACAAGGACAGTACCAACACATGCTACCTTTTCTCTTCCTGTGGTGCCTGGCTCTTGTGCCTACCCCAGGCAGGTGCTCACTGGAGGCACGGTGCCCTGAGAACATCCCCAGGGAGACCCTTCACCGCTTCCAGAAGTTGTCTGTGCAGGATGGGCTTTTGGGCAGGAAATAGGTCATCACCAGCAAGCTGCCAAGAGGGTTGTGGGGAAGGAAGGGAATCCCGCATCTGGGAAAGCCTCTCCAGGAAGCCATCTTCTGGCAGGCGTTGGGGGAGGGAGGCGGGGGATTTCTGGAGTTGAGGACAAGCGGCAAGGAGGGAGAAGGTAACGGAGGACCCCAGTTTATCTGTACATCAAGACCACTAGCTCAGTCATTCACTCAACAAACACTTGTTCAGGGCCTACTACTCAGTGACAGGCATGGAGTCGCCCCCCAAGAGCGCCAACACAAAAGGACAAGGAAAGGACAAAGCTACGGATACAGAAGCGAGACCAAGCCCCCTTCCCACGCTGGCCTTGAACGCCTTCCATTAACAGACTGCTGGGGCGGGGGGCGGGGGGGGGGTGCTGGTGAGGGATCAGGTAGAGGCGCGGTGGCCGCAGTGGACAGAAATCCTTCCATCTCCACCCCTCAGAAAGCCTTGTCCACACCACCACCGGTGGCCCTGCCGCACAGCCGCTCCCCCAAAGCCGGCCAGGCGACAGGGACGTCCAGAAACGCCCCAGCCCCCACCCCCACGGTGAGAGGCGCGGCGCCCCAGCCACATTCTGGGTCGCCCCGGAGCAGAGACCGGGAGCTCGCCAAGGCGGCACCGCTCCCGAAGTAACGGGCCCGGAGAGCCACAAGGGCAGAGGTAAGGGCAAGGGGCCTTTTCCCGGCGGAGGGTCTGTCCCACGGGGCAGCCTGCGGCTTGGCGGCGTCGGGGGCCGGACAGCGCTGACCCGGAACGCCCGGGGGGGAACGCTGACCACCGCGACCGGGGCCAAACGGCTCCGCCCGGAGGCAGAGGGATGGCCAAATGCCCTCTGCGGAGATGTCAATACAAGAACAGAAAATTCAATCCAAACCCGAGACCTTCAGGGAGCGTCGCGAGGGAGGACGGGGGTGGAGGGGTGGGGGTGGGGGAGGCGAGTCAACTCGAACCTCCTCCCTTGAATCCTGCCTGGAAACTTACCTCCAGGTAAGCGACCCGACCGCTCCAGGTAGAATGAATCGATCCAAGCATGGAGACGAGGTCGTGGGTCTTCTGAGCCCGGCTGACACACACCAAGTAATCCACGTTAGGGGTCCGGAGCCCTTCCCCACTTTCCATCCAAGGCCAAAGCGCCGGCAGCCCCGGGCTCTGCGCTCAGGCCCCGCGGAGATGACGGGACTTCGCCGCGGGGGTTCCCAATTGCCAGCATCCCCACCCCGTCCTGGGGGGTGGGGGGCGGCGAGCGCACCCCGCCTCCTGGCGCTCCACGGCACCCGGCACGAACACAGCTCCTCGTCTTTCTTCGCTGCGCATCGCCCGCGCGAGCCCTGAGATCCCCGCGGGGATCCTCCGTGCCAAGCCCGGGAAAGCGCCCCGGGCAGTTCCGCGCTCGGCCGCGGGGCAGCGAACCCCGGGCGCCGTAGGGGTGGGCGCCGCGGGTGAGGAGTGCCGGAGGGAGAAGTGCGGGGCCGCGGGAGCCCGCCGTGTCCGCCGCTTCCTCCGGGGTCCTGCAGTCCCCGCCGCTCCCGCGCCGCCTCCGCGCTCTGCAGGCGGCCGGGCCATTCTGGCCTTATATACCGGCCGGACGGAGGCGGGGCGGGGCGGTGTGGGCGGGGAGATGTGGGCGGGGCGTGGGGTGGGGGCAGCCAGGGGGCCGCACTGCTTCCTGGGAGGTGTAGTTCCCTCCGCCTAGTCACAGCAGATGCAGAACCGCTGTAGGAAAGGTTGGGGTCCGCCCCAAACAGCTGTGCTCCCTCGCGGGTTTCTCCGTCAACTCCGTTAGGTTAAATGCCGCCCGGGATGACAAACCTTGGGAGCCCTGGAGTCAGACAAGCCCAGCAAGGTCGCAGTCCCAGCCAGCCCCCGAGTTATCACGTGTTTTCCGTTATCACCTCGGAATCTTCACCCGACACACGGGATATTAGAGTCCGCTTCCAGGGGGCTGTAGAGGGAGGGGAGCACACTCGTTGCTGGCCCGCCTGCACCCGGGGCTGGGGGGCTGATCTCCCCATCCATAACAGAAACTGTAATTTCCTTACCTTTGTTAAGCGCTAAGCAAATTTGGTTTCAAGTCTCCACCTCTGAAAACCAAATGCTACCCTGGGAACCCCCAACCCCTCCCCCCATTAAAATTCTGGAGCTGCCACGCACTTCATCAGGGCTCGGTTTCTGCAGCTGCCTCCTCGTGCATTCAACACCTGAGCACCTGCGCACACTAGAAGCACAAAGGCAGGAGTCCTCCCTCAAGGAGCTCACCCTCAAATGAGAGGAAGCAGCGACACCGCTGTAACTATGTGGACCAGGGCACCTAGCCGTGCCTCCCGGCATGAGCCAAAGGCGTCCAGAGGGCTGGTGTCTGAAAGGAGTACGGAAGAAATGGCTAGGAAGTAGCCGAACAAAGAGACACACAAAACACAAAACAACAAAGGCAGGCAGACAGCTGGCTGTGTGGAAGACACCAAGAGGGTATAAAAGAAGGAAGGGGGACTCCCTGGAGAGGAGGGGAAGGGTCTTGTATAAATTTCCTAAGGCTGCTGTACAAGCCAGGTGGCTCAGAGCAACAGACATTTATCATCTCAGGGTCCTGGAGGATATTCACACGTCTGTGTAAACGGGTTCTATCCACACACAGACCTCCTGCTCCCTCTGCTTAGAGGATGCAGAAACAATGACACCCCAGCAGCAATGAGTGTTAGACTCACGGTTTCTCATACCGCTGTCCAATAAAAGGAACCAGGGCTCCTCAAACAAATGGCTGGTTTTAGGAAGGGGTGAAAATATACAAGGGGAGGCATCTGGCATCCTGTAGTGCCAGAAAGTAAGAGGGGCACCTGAGTGGCTCACTCGGCTAAAAGTCTGCCTTTGGCTCAGGTCATGATCCCAGGGTCCTGGGATCAAGTCCCGCATTGGGCTCCCTGTTCAGCGGGGATCCTGCTTCTCTTTCTCCCTCTGCCTCCTGCTCACCCTGCTTGTGCTTTCTCTCTCTCCCAAATAAATAAATAAAATCTTTAAAAAAGTAAGGGGGCACCTGGGTGGTTCAGTGGATTAAGCCTCTGCCTTCAGCTCAGGTCATGATCTCAGGGTCCTGGGATCGAGCCCCGCATCAGGCTCTCTGCTCAGCGGGGAGCCTGCTTCCCCTTCTCTCTCTGCCTGCCTCTCTGCCTACTTGTGATCTCTGTCTGCCAAATAAATAAATAAATAAAATTTTTTAAAAAAAATAAGAAAGCATGAGCACATATACACACATGCATACACACACACATACACACCCCACAATGATGGAGATACATCAAAGGGATACAGTAACTGGCTGAAATCGTTCCCAATATCCAGAGCTGGGGAACGATCTGAGTAATGATGTAAGTATGGTGGGACTGGATTATAACACAAAGCAAAAAATATATATAAATATTCATGAGTCCATACTGATATAGATAATTGAATAAATAAATATATGAGGGAAATAAACAAATCTGTGCAGAATAATTCTAAAAATTTATGTAGGTGTTCTGCCCTCAAGGAAGTAGAACATAACTTTTTACCCCTTAAGTGTAGGCTGCCCAAAGTGACTTCCTTCCAAGAGTAAAATATGAATGGGGGAAAGGTTATAACCCCCTCATCATCTAATCAAGAGAAGAATTCCAATGGAGGAACTGTTCAACAGAACACCTGACCAGTACCCTTCAAGATCATTTAAAAAAAAAAAAAAGTCAAGGTCATCAAAAAATGCCAAGGTTATCAAAAACAGGGAAATTCTGAGAAACTGTCGCAGTCCAGAGGAGCCTAAGGAGACATCCTGGCTCAGAAAAAGGATACTAGATCAAACCTCAGGAAATCTGAATAAAGTATGAAGTTTAGTCAATAATAATGTATCGATATCAATTATTACAAGTACACTTGTGCTAATTAAAGATGTTAATGGGGGACTGGGTGTGAGGTGTTTGGAACTCTCTCTACAATTTTTGTTCTGGAAATCTATTCTAAAACTGAAACATTATTTTAAAAGTTAAAAAATGTTTTAAATCTTTAAATACCTCACATCCGTAAAGACGATAGAACAATTGAAATACCAACTTCCTTGTTGATCGTGTTCCATATTTTGGGGGCAGGTTCACAGTTTTCTGCTCTGTCCCACTGGTCAAGTTTTCTAACTCTGTACTCCCCCCACACGGCTTTAACTCTCACAAAATCCTGATATTTTAACATTTGGTATGGCCTTTCACCCACTTTGTCTTTCTTCAAGAGTTTCCTGGCTATTCTTGGACCTCTGCCTTTCCATATGAAGTGCAGAATGTGTGTCAGATTTCAAGTAAATATAAATGAAAATTGTGGAGGAAAAGTACCTCCAAGAGCCCCTCACTGCCTGCAAAAATCACATATCGACTCGACAGCCTGGCATCAGAGCCTTCTCCGGTCCAGCTTGAACCCTCTTCTTCGTCCTTGTCTCCCACACCTGCCAACACATGCCCTTGAACTCTGAGCTATCTGGAACACTTGCTATTTCCAAGCAAGTCCTCCCCGTGGCTCCTGGGGCCCGCCACCCGGAACGCCCACCAGCTCTGCTTGTCGAGTTCTATACTCATCTTCTACCTGCCCTTCAAGGCCGGCTCCCATGCCACCTCATCCATGAAGTTCTTGGAGGCCCACGACCTCTTTGAAACCCACGCCATTCAATGTCCAAACGCTTTGAGTCTTCTCTAGACCAAGTGTCTGGAGGTCTGGCATTTATTCCTCTTTATCACAATCCTCCTGTCTGCTTCGTTGGGGGAATTGCGCATAATAGAATCTGAAGTATTTGGAAACCAACTCTGGTGCTTGCACTGGGGTTCCTGGTGCTAGTTGTACCCTTGTTTTGACAGGAAATCTATTCTAGCGTCAACACCAATGCCAAAGAGGCTGACGTTTCCCAAGAGCTTGCTCCGTGCCAGGCACTGTCCCACACATTTGTGATGTATCATGTCCGATAATTTCCGAACAAGCCAACTGTAGGTACTGTAATAACCTCATATTAGAGACACAATCAAAGCTGGCAACAGTTGGGCCACTTGCTTCAGGTCACAGAGCGAACAAGCAGGAGAGATAGGCCTCAAACCCAGAGTCCTCTTGGAGACATCTCCACCTCATCCACGGTTCCAGATAATGTGTCTATAAATCTCCCTGCAGCAAGGGCAGAATCCTCTCCCTCTCGTGCCTGCTTCCCTGGGCTTTGTTCCAGGAATAGCAGGTGCTCTGCCCACGCTCGTGGAAGAACGTGGCTGAATGGGTCAAAAGGACCCAGCGTGGTCCTGACCATCACAGGTGCTCCATCAATGTTAACCATCGGTGAGTCCGTCTGTCCTCCTCTCCTCTCTGTCCCCTCTCTGCCCACCCATGCTCTTCCATCACCCTTCTGCTCTTCACTGTTGAAGGGAGATGCTGCCTAAGGTCCTGTGATGGCAACAAGCCAGGTGATGGCTATAACAGGACAAGAGCACAGGACAGAGGGCCAGTGTGAGGGTGGGACCCGGCTTGGGACAGGAGTGCTCAGAGCCACTCAGCTTGTCTCCGGCAATCAACACACATAAAATGCGGTAGTGGGGCTCTGGTCTTCAGGTCATGCTTTTGGAAAAAATCTAAGTTCTGCTGTTCCACCTGTTAAAGAGGGAACCCCAGTGGAGAAGTTGCATCGAGGCAAGAAAGCATCAGGTGAAATGTGGGTGACCTGAGCCAGACTAGATCCTAGGCTCAAAGACCAGCTTTGTCACCATCTAGCTGAGTGGTGTGTTGCTGGGTCTAGTGCCCCAATGTTACCATCTGCAGAGTGGGGCTAATTCGGAGAGTCGTTTCAAGGCCCAGATGAGTTAGCACCCAGAAGCCACATGTGACAGAGCCTTGCACGAAACAAGCACTCAGTCAATACTGACCCCATATAGGCAATAACAGGGCCATCGGGAAGCTTCCAGAAGATCCTAGACGTGAAAGGAGTCCCTAAAACACAATCTGAGTGTAACATAAGGAAGTATTACTGGCATCATCATTTGTTCCCACAATGTGCAAATCCTGAAGAGTGTACACAGATAAACGAGACGGAATCCCGGTCCTTGGGAAGCTTACAGTTGAGAACTGCACTGTCTCCTACAGTAGCCATGAGCCCACATGTGCCTATTTTAATTTAAAGCAGTGAAAGGTAAATAAACTTGAACAGTCAGTTCCTCAGTCGCCATAGCCAGTAGCAACAGGTGCTCATCGTGACAGGGGCCTCCTGGCTAACACACCAGGAGGCACAGATATGGAACATTCCCATCACTGATGGAACTCTACCAGGCAGCATTGCTACCATGCAGAAGGTGGTCTCAGAATGCAGATTCTCAGGCTATACCCCAAGCATCAGCCCCTGCATTGTCTCATGTACATTTAAATTTTTTTGATTTTGCAATAATCCTACATACATACATAATCCTTTAAAGAATAAAGACATTGGGGTGCCTGGGTGGCTCAGTCGTTAAGCGTCTGACTTTGGCTTGGGTCATGATCCCAGGGACCTGGGTTTGAGCCCCACATCAGGTTCCCTGCTCAGCTGGAGGCCTGCTTCTCTCTCTCCTACTCCCCCTGCTTGTGTTCCTTCTCTTGCTGTGTCTCTCTCTGTCATATAAATAAATAAAAATCTTGAAAAAAAAAAGTCTTAAAGAATGAAGACGCTTGGACAGAGTGTTGATTTTAAACAAATGAAACAATGCCACCATTTTGTTCTGCAAGATCCTTTTTCTTCTTAGCAAAATGTTTTGGAAAGCCTCCCTACGTTCAGCAGTTCAAGGCAGACATAGCATTCGGAAAGAGTAGGACATGAAGGAAATTCAATGAAGTCCAGGACTGCCCCGATGGCCCACTCTGTGTGCACCCACAGCCTGTGGCTATGCATGCTGGCAAGCTAAAATATATAGACGGACTTGGTGCCAGTGTCCAAATATATCAAAGTGGGGATCGCACAAGGAAAGAGTCAAAGGGACTGGGATATGTTTGAGAAGTGACAGCGCCTATCTATAGTCTCAAATTATGAAACCCGGGTAGCTGGGTTTTCTATGCTTCATACAGGCATTAAAATAACTAAGAGACAGGCTAACTTAGATTTCAGGACCAAAAAAAAAAAAAAAAATGCTATCATTGTGGCACCTGGGTGGCTCAGTGGGTTAAAGCCTCTGCCTTCAGCTCAGGTCATGATCCTAGGGTCCTGGGATCGAGCCCCGCATCGGGCTCTCTGCTTGGCAGGGAGCCTGCTTCCCTTCCTCTCTCTCTCTGCCTGTCTCTCTCCTACTTGTGATCTTTGCCTGTCAAATAAATAAATAAATATTATTTTTTTTAAAAAATGTTATCATAGAAGTGAGTGCTCCAAAATCACCAAGAAGTTTCAGGAAGGATCAGCCAGGCCGTTCGACTATGCATGTGGTCACATGCGACCACGTGAGGCGTCATCAGAGCCCAGGCCGCTCTCTCAAATCACAAGATGGTCACCTTCTCTCCTTCTGCTTTGAAACAGGCTCAGTTCTCAATAATAATAAAGGAATCTCGAAAATTTCATTGAGCACTTACTAAATGCTGGGCTCTGTGCCACGCTTGCCAACACTGAATGCTCTCGGTAACCTTAAAGGGTCGGAAATAGGATCACTGCTGTCTTACAGACGAGACACAGGGTAACCTGCCTGGGGCTGACCGGCGCGGCCCGCCACCTCCCTACTTCCATCCTCCTGGCTTGATCAGCCAGACTCAGCACCTCCTCTGCCTCCAAGGAGCTTGTTTGGGCCTTTCTCGTTCCTCTAACTCCTTCGCTCCTTTGGCTTCTGCGGTGATGTGCTAGGTACCATGCCTGTGCTCTTCTACCATCCCTATCCCCTAAACGTAGGGCACGTGCCAGGCTCTAGTGCCGAGCGGCCCGCTTGTCCCCCTCCTTAGGTGCCTTCTCCTGTCACACCCAGTCCTGCCCACTAGGAGTTTGGCTTGACCTCAGCTGTCTCCCACCTGCCTGCCGGAGGTCTCCCCCTCAGGCTGCCCAAGAACCAGCCCCTTTGCCCACGTACAGCCGACGCGTCCCCCCCACAGAACCTTGCCACTAGCGGGCCATTCCAGCAGGACACTGCTTCCTGCCTCGGCCAGCTGTGGTTGTGTTTTCCCTCTCCTGATGCTCCTGGGGCTTCTTCAGCTCCAAGTAGGAGGCTTTCCAATGTGTCCTCCAAGGACAACCCTCAGGCAATAAGGGAAAGGAGGAAGTCATGGGATAATCCTTGAACCCTGCAATTCTGAAGTTCATGCATTTGCTCAGAGGGTCTCCAGGGAGATTCAGCCCTGGGTGCCCACAGCGTAACTTCCCATTAACCGGCTCTGTACTGCCTGTTCTCCCTCCTACTGACTCTCCCCCAACCCTTCACTTGTGCCTCCGAAGATGAACTCTTTGATCGATGACTTACACCCAAATACGTGCCTGCTTTGAGAAGAATCCAAAATGAGACCCCGCCCCACCAGCTGGTCTGCGTTTCTGGATTCTTTTTCTGTGTCTATGATTTTCTACGTCTCCCGGACATCAGGGTTGAAATCCCAAACTCTTTTTTAGTCTTTTGCTCTATCCCTTCCCCCTTCCGGAGTCGTTCTGACTCATGCTTTGACATATCTTATTTCTATTTTTCCACATTCCCACCCTGGTTCAGGACCTTATCACCTCCCACCTTGACGAAACCCTCTTGCTCAATCCATTCCCTCTGCCAGGAATGCGCCTGAGACTTTGCCAGGTTCGTCCTTGAGGGCTCCTCCAAGCCATGCTTTGTGCTAGGTGTGTCCTTCAAGGCTCCTCTGGGACGGTCTTCCCTGCCACCCCATTGCAAGGATGGTTCTCTTCTCCTCACTTCCTTTACAATGTTACCTGCTCCATTCATCTGACAGGGGCAGCCCTTGTTACTTACACATGTATATTTCCTGCTCCTCCAGTAAATTTTAAGGACCTTAGGGTTAAGGACTATAACATATGCTTTAAAAAAAAAAAAAAGAAAAACACCTGGGGCACCTGAGTGGCTCAGTGGGTTAAAGCCTCTGCCTTCAGCTCCTGGGATCGAGCCCCGCATCGGGCTCTCTGCTCAGCGGGGAGCCTGTTTCCCCCTCTTTCTCTCTGCCTATTTCTCTGCCACTTGTGATCTCTTTCAAATAAATAAATAAAATCTTTAAAAATAAATAGGCAAATAAATAAATAAATAAATATCTCCTTATTAGGGGCTCTGTCAACATTGGCTGGTTTCACGTGACTAACAAGCTCACGTTCCTAACAAAGTAAATGCAGGTAAATGGTGGGCAAACTTACTCATTCCCCACATTTCATTAAGTCCCCCATAGTCTGAATCCCCAGGAGTCCACAAAGCTCCATCCAAAACCTTGATATGACAGCAAGCTGCCCAAGCAGGGGGAATTAATTAGCCTGCATTACATGCCGGAGTCATCTGACCCACCAGCATTTTTGCAGGTTCATGGCAACACGAGGGGGTTAAAGTTGGTGGTGTTACCATACAGAAAAAGGATAGTGTCTGCTCTGGAAGTACTAGGAAGAGTAAGAGTCGATAGCTTTCTGTCTCTAGACTGAACAATGGTGACCATTCATTCTGGCTTTCTCTCATTCCACAAACATCTATTTGGCACTAAGCAAGCAGCAGGCCCTATGCTAGCCACTGGGGGTGTAATTACAAAGCTGACAGTCAGTGCCCGTGTCCTTGGGGTGGGGGCAGATAATAAATAAGTGAACCACCAAATTAAATAATTGCAAATAGCAATATGAAATAAGTGCAGAAATAAACAGGTATAGTTAATACTATAGACCAAAATAAATATGCTCTATAACAATAAGCTATAATAAACAAAGAAGAAAGGCTATAATAGAAGAATAAGAGGGTCTGACTTGGAAAGGCTCTTCTGAGGACAAGTCACAAAATTGATCAAAACTAGGCCACCACCGGCATGCACAGACACACACGTCTGAAGTGGCAGTGTGAGCGACAGGGGTAGTCAGAGAAGGCTTCCAGGGGGAGGCGGCCTGGACTTGCGCTTTAAAAGCAGACAGGGGGGCTCCTGGGTGGCTCAGCTGATTAACCATCTGCCCTTGGCTCAGGTCATGATCTCAGGGTCATGAGACAGAGTCCCGTGTCAAGCTCAGCATGGGGTCTGCATGTCCCTCTCCCACCGCCGCACCGGCTCACTCAATCTCTCTCTTTCTAAAATAAATAAATTTTTAAAATCTTTAATTAGTTAATTTATTTTTTTTAAAGACTTTATTTATTTATTAGAGAGATGGAGAGAGATCACAAGTAGGCAGAGCAGCAGGTAGAGGGAGAGGGAGCAGAGAGCCTGATGCGGGGCTAGGATCAGGCCACGACCCTAGGATCATGACCTGAGCCGAAGGCAGCCGTTTAACCGACTGAGCCACTCAGGTGCCCTAAATTTTAAATCTTTCAAAAAACAAAGCAACAGAGAAGTTTGTTGAAAGGGTGACCTGGAGGTGAGGACCAGGCCACGCCTGCTCGGGGAGGGGAAAGGGAGGCACGGGTAGGCTTTTCTGCTAGAGCCCGTGGTCAGAGTGGTGCCATAGGATCCCAAGTCCAGGTGACATGCGGCAGCCAGCTGTCCCCAAGGTGTCCCACAGATGGCAGAAAGCCTCTCAACCAAGAACCCCCATCCCCCCTCGGGAGTGGGGTGACTTCGGAAAGCCCCAGACACCCAGGGGCACCTGTACAAGATGACAGAAGGCAAGGATGGGGCAGAGTTGCACGACACCTTTTCGCTTCCATGGAACTAGCAAAGCCAGAAAGGCATCCATGGTGGGGGGGGGGTGCGGGTGTGGTTGTGTGCGGGGGACACAGAGGCTGGGGCTTGCGCGGGGCTCCTCCTCAGGGTGAGCAGGAAGCCCTACCCACCCAGATTTTGCAAGAAGCTTTGTAATGCAAATACTCTCCAAGACGTCTGAACGGCATTCACCTGAGATGCCCTCTCCTCTCTCTCTCTCTCTCTCTCTCTCTCGTCATTTCTTCCACTCCAGGGAGCAGGTCAGATGGATGGGATATGTGACTGAGCAGTGCTGGGAAAATGCCTGGGCCCCACCCCACTCCTCCCAACCCCCGGTAAGGGGGAAGGGCACACCAGTGCTCCCCTTGCAACACTAAAGCTTTGTTTGCTGGCGGTTCTGAAATCAGCCTCCTCACTTACCTCACCCAACACAGAAAATTCTGTCCCTTCCTTCTCCTTCACTGCAGGGGGAAGCAGGGGTAGCGGGGGCGGGGAAGGCAAGAAGAAGGGGTAGCTCATAATGGCCAACATTCATATGTAAGCCTCCCCCCTCCACACCTGTTATTGCCCGTTACTGCCCTTCCCCCATACAGAAGAGAAAATTGGCTGAGAGAGGTCGGAAGAATTTGACCAAGGTCATGTGGTGGGTAGATGCCTGAGTGGGCTTTGGATATCGGGCATTCTGTACACCCTGTGGATTTTCCCTGGACAGCCCTGGCTTCCCTGCTTGCTGGAAGTCAGACCACCTGAAGGAACGGCTGTCCAGGGGGAAAGAAGGAAGAGGTTCCAGCTCAAGGTCTGAGTCAGCCCTGAATGAACAGAACCAAGGTTCCCTTGGGATCACGAGGGCTGGCCTTACATAAAGGTTGCTGATCACAGGCTCCAGAGAAAAGGCCCAGGTGATACAATAACGAACCATCATATTTTAATTCCTTTATTCAATTAAATGGTGAAGAAGAGCCTTCCAAATCAACCCAGACATTGCTAAGGAACTTGTGCATTGTTGCATTTTGCATTTATGGAAAGTGAGGCCCGGAGAAGGTAAGCAGCTCCTCAAGGCAAATCCACAGAGACACAGAAAGTAGGTTGGTGATGGCCATGGGCTTGCGGGAGACACGGAACTAAGGAGAGAAGGGAAGCGGGAGTCTTCCCCGTGGATTGGGTCTCTCCATCTGAGCGATGGCCTGGCTGCCTTCTGGCATTCCCTCTGAACCTTGCCCACGAAGGCACATTTGGGAAACCCCGCAACTTCACTGTCACCTAGAGTGGTAATGCCTTAAAACCAGTATCGCTGAAAATATGTAAACCAGTTGAAATACGTATTTAATGGCAAGTGGTAAGATCCAGAAATTTCTAACACAAGCCAGGAATTGAGAAGTCAGGCTGCCCTCCATTCCTGGCCATCTGAGCTCCCCTCCACCGAGCTGCACTTGCAAACATGCCCTTGATTTCACATTAATCGCGTCTTGCATTTCCAGTCCACCATGTGACTTCTGGCTCGGCATTCAGAGCTCACGGATAAAATGAAAGGTGGGGGCAACATTCCTTCCTGATCTAAAACGTGCAGCCTCGGTTGCTGGGAGCCGCCACCTTGCAACCCTGCCAGTGACCAGCCTCAGGATGAAGGTGACGCCGGGGCTGGGAGAACCCGGGTCCCTGATGACGTCATTGATCCACCAAATCCACCAGTCCTGGAGCATGTCCTCCCTGCGGACTTCTTGCTGTGGGATGTCGTACGAGTCCTCACTGTTTACAGGTTTCGGCAGGATTTGTGTGACTCGCACACAGAAGGCATGCTGACTGATGACCACTCGTGTTGGCGACACCGGGCTGAAGCCCTCACCCGTGGCCCACTCTGGGACTAACTCTGCTGTGGGATCTTTAAGAAGTCACTCTACCTTTCTGTACCCGTTAAATCCATCTCAGACATGGGGATCATTTTTCCCATCTGTCATTAATTTGCAAGATCTGAAAACCAATGAGATGTGAGTGGAGCCGGGATTTACAGATTACAGTGTCTTCCCTCTTCCCACTTAAACCCTAAGAGGCTCTGCAACACCATTTTGCAAACATTACATCATTTAAACGTCACGTCAACACTCTGAGGTGACAGTACCGTTATTCCCATCTTTGTAGATAAGGAAACAAGGTTAGGCGTGTTGAGTGACTTGCCCAAGGTCACAAAAGCTCAGGCTTGAACCTGTGTGATCTCATTTATGGTCCATTATCGCACACCCTCAATTACCACCCTATCAAGGAATGAAGGCACATCCATCAACAATCGGAAAATAATGACATTGCCAATTGCCTGATGTATTTATTTGCTTAACTGATAGCTTCTGTCTATTAAACTGTGAATACGTCAAAAGGCACTTGTAGAGCCTAGTAAAGTCTCTTAATGTGGGTTACTTTGTTTCTAAAAAGAACTGCTGTTGGACAATGCCTGGGATGAACGTTAACTGGCCTCATGCGCCTCCCTTCTTTAAGAACCACTCCTCTTCCTACCCCATGGGGAACGCAGATCTGCGACGAGAAAGAAGAAAGCTCATGTGCAGAACAAAGCAAAGTGATGCATGTTCCGCACCTAGACTCTATCCTCCCCAACCTGATTTTTGATATTTCACTCTTTTGTTTGGGTTTATTTCTTTGCCCCAAATCCTTCCAGTAAATTCTTTTTTGGACCCTGCTAGTTCCATGTATCTATTACTCGCGATGGAAAGGTTATGAACTCCCAGACTACGTGCAAAGAGGTTGTGGCCAGAGAGCCATGGGCAACCATCAAGGCGGGACAGCAAATGTCATGATGGGCACGCACGCATTTTAAAACAGGCGGATACTTGGAGGGTATCTTCTAGCTAGAAATCCATCACGTTTTGGAAGATGTTTTAATAAACTGGAACAAAAAAAGCAAATGCTCCTGCTCAGAATCCCCTTCTGCTTAGGGCACGCTGGTTCCATTACAGGTGGCTCACCATAGCCAAGGGCATCCCCAATGGCACGATGGAAAGAAGGTAGAAGCTGCTCAAAAGAAATAGCTTTGACTTAAACCAGCAACTCATCTCAGTGTTAAGAAGAAGCGTTGAAGTTGCCTGGCCAAGTCGGAAACGGACACAGAATGACAGAGAAGAATCTAGAAAAAGATCAAGAATCGATCCACTGGTGTTCAGAGTGATGGACGAACCCTAGAAAGTGGGTGAGTCATTTCAGTTGTAGAGTGTTTCTCAATTGTAATGATTATTTGTCCATTTCTTAGATGTTCTCGGTTGATTAGGAGTATCATCCAGGAGAAAGAGATAGGATGTGTTTGGTGTGTCCCCAACTCTAGTTTTTGTATTATTCGGGGTCCTGATGGGATAGAGACGGCCCGGCCCAATTGTCGTGTTGACAAGAGTTTAAGAGTTTAAGGCAGGGACTGGGTACAAGGAACGGGTGAGGTTCAGGAAAACCAATGAGAGAGAGTGCAGGGTCTCAGCACCAGCTAGTGATGAGGCTTGACCCCCACTAAGCCAGAGGAGACAAGGGGAACAAAGGTATCCAGCATCTAGAGAAGGCAGCTTCCCGGAGACACCCCTGCTGAGAGCTGTGGCGGCTCTCCTCTTGCCTGTTGTTCCTCTGGCTACTGAATCCACCTGGAATCCAGAGGCCTAGAGAGCCTGTTGATGTCCTCCAGATAGGGTAGCTCTTGGGGCAGGGAGCTGGGTGGGGACAGGATCACGACAGGCCAAGGGAAGAGCTCCAGCCCCTGTTCATTCCCCCCATCGGGGAAGCGTTAGAGCGGAAAGCTAGTGAGACATCGCAGCCCTAACTCCCTGTTCGAGCTCCAGAGTTCCATTTCCAACTGGCTGTTGGGTACCTTGGGGTCCTGCTGGTCTCTCACACCCAACACATCCAAACCACCACTGCTCATCTTGCTGCTAAATTCTGATCCTTCACTGGATCCTTCCCTGACTTGGCATGTTTCTCCAGCTCTGTCCTCCTGGCCACCCAGGCCAAGAGCTCAGCGCCCCTCCCCACTGTGGTCTCCCCGGTTCCTCCCCTGCCCCCACCTTATCGCCCACCATCTTGCCCACCCTTTCTCATTTGTTTCTATCTCGGAGGATCCCCTTCTAACTGGTTTTCACATCGCTACTGTCTTCCCCTTTAAATGCATCTTACACACCATAGCCTCATTAATTAAAACCCAATGCGGACCTTGATTCATCTGCCCAGGACTTAACTGAACGGCCCCTCCTTGCTCTCCAAATATGCTCCAAGCCTGCCTGCCACATTTTCTCTGCTAAAGATTTCCTTTGCCTGGAGGAGGGACCCCCCCCCCCCACCGTTCATTGTTACTTCCTGGAATCTAACCTCCCTCATGCTTCCAAAGATTCTGATCTTTTCCTTCCCTCGTTCTCCTGGGATATTTTGTCTGTACTCCTATATAATAACCCTAATCCATGAGAGTTCTTACCACTTTGTAAACTTGAGAGCAAGGATCATGCCCTATTCATTTCTATCCTTGTCCCCAGTACCTAGCCAAGCGGCTGGCGTGGCGTAGATATTTTAATACCCACACATTGAATGAATGGATGTGACTATCAATTGGGAGATTTGCCAAGGACCCAGGGGGCAATATATTTCTTGGTCTGTCTCTCTAGTCTCCACAATAATACGGATCAAGTTCAGCCCTAATGAGCCCCACATTGACTGCGGCGCATATGACTGAGCCCATGATATACTTGAACTTTATGGAAGTACTTTCCAAACAGGTTTATAGCATAGCTGGGCCCACACGGTTGGGAATAGATATCTAGAGATTTATTGGATCATTCCATGAACTGGTGTACAATGGCCATTGTGTTCATCCACACAGTGAGAGAGAGACGCAGGGCACCTAAACCATCCCCAGGGTAAAAACCAGCCCTCGGGCTCCATGTCCTCTGCAACCCACCGAAAAGTGGCCCTTGAGGTTTGGATGAGGCAGCGGGAAGGGTCTGAAAGCCCGGAGTCCACGATGGTGGTGCAGGTGGGAGGAGAAGGGGGGGCGCGGAGGAGAGAGGAGAGGAATTGTCAAAAGTGCAGTGATTTAGTGTCTGTCTCTTTCTTCCCCCCTCCCTCCCTCCCATCACCCTGCCTCCTGCACAAGGAACTATTGAGAAGGGACAGAACAAACGCTCCCTTATGCAGCTCCCACGGCGTCTCTGGGTTTGTCGGAGACAGCTGCCTGTAGCACGCTATGGTTACTCATTACCCGGGTTCCCAGGCAGGAAAAGGAGCAAACTTAATAGACCCGAACTAACCCTCAGCTCAAATACTCCAGCTGTAAATAAATAAATAAGTCAGGTGTCCCGGGACTCAGGGGACAGGGGTGGGGGAGGGGTGACGGTGCGATTGGTGGGGGAGGGGATGGAAAAAAACAAGAGTCTCTGGAAGAGGAGGGGGAGGAGGAGGAGGAGGAAGGCGAACTCCCTTTGGAGAAAGGACAGAGGGCGCTTGTGCTGGTGCCTGTCCTTGCCTGCAGCGCAGCCCCGGGTCTCAGCAGGCCACGCTCGGACGGACGTCGCAGAGAATGAGGACTTGGAGGGAAGAGAAAAGAAAGCCCCATTTCGCCAGCTGCCTTGCCCAACCCTCTGCAGCCCGGGGTTGCTTCTTGAAATTACCAACTGCCACCATGTTGGCGGGTGAGAGAGGCTCAGTGAGGTGGAGAATGAGCTTGGCTTTCCTCCTGGCCCCCAAAGCAAAGGCTCCGTCCTCTGCCACCAAGGTGCCCACGAACAGATGGGGGGGCGGGGATGGATGGAGAGGGCAAGGGACGAGAGGCAGGGCAGCGGCCGGCACGAAGACAGCCACACCCCCCAGTTGAAATATATCAGTACCACTGGTTCTCAACAGGGACATCTGCCCCCCTTCGCCCAGGGCCCGCTGGGCAATGTCTGGAGACATTTTTCATTGTCGCTCCTGGTGGGGGGCAGGGGGCGGGGGTTGGGCTGGGTGGCGGTGGTGCTAGCTGCTGGGAGAGACCGCGACGCTGCCCCCTGCAACACAGAACAGCCTTCCGCGAGACAGAACGGTCCAGCTCCACAGGTCACGATGCTGAAGTTGAGAAGTCACTCTCCAGCCCAGAGCCCCGTCCCCAGCCATGGCCACCTCGAATTTTATAGATGGCATCGATCAGCCCGCCAGCCCATAATAGTTCCATAAAGTTCCCCTCTCCGCCCTGTTCTTCCCAAATGAATGAGGGAGGAAGATGCTAGAACTGCACGTGCAGTAAGGCATCGACTTCCTTTGGAGTCACTCTGGGAACCGAACCAGAGAGCAAGCATAGCCGCCATCCTGGGGGGTGGGGACACAGTCACAGCGGCATTCCAGCATTCCGGCATTCTGCAGTCGCTGCCTGATCATTGAACAGTCTGCCCGAGGAATTTTGGGACCAAGGGGCTGCGGCCACCTAGCATGATGTTTCCGAGTCTCTGCCGACCCTGGCGACCAGGGACGCTGCGTCCGGGGTTAATTTTTTCCTACCGTGTTTGTTGATCCCCAGTCCATCAATCTCACACATGACTCTCACCCTCGCAGGGGCCTCAATTTAATAAAGTCCGCGTGGGCAGGGACGGTCCCCCATCACTCTTTCAAGACCACTATGAGGTTTAATGAGCTCTTTTGGAGTATAAAGTGCTCCCAGCAGACCTCCTACCGAAATGAAGCCTAACCCAGTTCCTGAGGCCAAGTGTGCAGTAAGTGTGGACGACCTTAAGGGCCAGGATGACATTTGTTTTCTAGTGTGCCTATGACAACCAAGCCTTGGGGGTCCAGCACGAGCCTCGGCAGGTTCCAGGAAGACCATCCGACCCAGCTGTCCCAGGGGCAGCCCACCTGCAGCTGTCAGGTCAAATGCCTCCACGACCCTCCCGCCAGTTCCTCAAAGGAGGGTGTGTGCATCGGTGGGAGAGGGTGAGGCATGTGCGCATGGGGTGTGTGCAACGTGTGTTCGCCTGTGTTGTATATGTGGCGATGCGTGTGCGTGTGAGAGGAGTGTGTGTGTAGGACCACAGATGACAGATGTCGGAACAAGGGGACCAAGGAAGACTGCAGAGAGAAGAACAGTCCTAAAACATCTCCGATGGGTACCTTTGGGGGCACAGGATATCCGGAGCCTAGAAACTCCCAATAAAGACTTGTCCGAGTTCAGTGCCTGTCTCTGCAGCTTTGGAGCTATGGGAACTCGGGCAAGGTGTTCAACTTTTGTCGGATTCCAGGTCCTCATCTCTATAAAGGGATAATAAAAGCACCTGCCATGTGCCTTATGGGAATTAGGGATTATGGGTGATGTACCCGGCGCTGGGTTCATAGCGAGCGCTCGGTAGAGGGCAAATGCTCTGATTACCACTGCTTCGGGAGGAAAGTTCTTCCTGCAGTCTAACCCAATGCTGCCTACTCCCTTCCCTGCTTCCCAGCGAAAGCCCTTCCCCCGGGTTGATCACCGTCTCTGCCTGTCAGAATCCTCTTGACTCCGGAAGCCTTTGGTGGAGATGTTAGACCCCCACATAGAAGCTGCGTCACCTGGACCATCTGGCCCAGACTCGAAGGAACAAGGTAAGCTGATGTCCCACCTGCCACCTCCAGGGCCCCCGCAGAGTCTTCCTCAATGGCCGGTCTGACTGCAAAGCTGGAGCTTCCTCCTTTCCCCCTACAGCTGACGCCAGCTTCCTAAATCCCCCAGATGCCTGATGACGACTTATTGCCACCATAAAGCAAGGACGGGCCCCTATCACCCTCACCCAGCCCCGCCTGCCCTTCACCACCGGTTGGTCAAAGCCGCCCCTCCCTTCCCCGTTGTTAGCTCGACGCTTGCTTATCTGCTGCTGGAGACAGAAGTCTCTGGTTTAATTGTGGCAAATTAATTATTGAACTCTGCAGCCTGCCTCCCCCCACGCACACATGACAATAACCCCTATTCAAAGCCCAAGTGGGATCCACCGCGAAGCTTGCTCAGACCCTGCCCCACGGGGGTGGGGGGGGGCCTGGAGGCAGCGGAGGGAAGGGAAACTTTTCCTCCAGAAGCCTCTCCCAACCCTTCTGTTCCAGTACCTCCATGCAAGAGCAACTTTGTAACAACACGGGCTGCTTGCTTACCCTGTCTTGAATGGGTAGAGGAACACAGCTGAGCAACATCTCCAACCCAACCTCCTCTCTTCAGTGATCGTTGATAGATACAAAGTAATACACATCACCCGCTTTGTACCTGACAGGCACTGTTTCCAGCACTTTTTTCCTCCTGACTCGGAGGGAGGGATATTGGCCATTAATTTCTATTTACAGATGAGGAAATTAGGGACTAGGTTAAGTCACTTGCCCAAGGCCCTGATGAGTAGCAAATCAGGATTCAAACCC
The DNA here is from genome assembly GCF_964662115.1 of Mustela nivalis. Lineage (NCBI taxonomy): Eukaryota > Metazoa > Chordata > Mammalia > Carnivora > Mustelidae > Mustela > Mustela nivalis. The sequence goes on from NC_139036.1 coordinate 54,516,558, forward strand.
AGACAGAGTCCACACGCCTACGAATCACGACCTCCTGCTTCTGTGTGGGTGTTGCTTACTTGTACTGCAAAGGTAAGACAAGCTCCCGGAATCCAGCACCCAGTTTAACGAAGAGCTACCGCGTGACCAAGACCACTGCTCTCCCCCGTGTGGTCCTTCCCAGCTGTCCAGCTGTCCTTCCTCTCCTTCCCGGATGGATAAACACACCGAATTCTGTTTATTGTTCTCTTGATTTTCCTTGCAGTTTTAACACCTATGTGCGGATCTCCAAACCACACGCTACTCCGTTTTGTTGCTGAACCTCATTAAAACGATCTTATGCTCCATGGAGTCCGCTGCTTCCCTCCCTTGAAGTCGTGAACGTATTTTCTGAAATTTTCTTCTCCGTTCCTCTACTTTTTCTGCTTTTCCTTGTTCTGACACTCCTGGGTATAATCTATGCTGTCTTCATTTATATTGAAGGATATATTGGTTGCAAAGCTTTACAGTATGTAAAGCTTTCTTTAGGGTACGTAACCCTTACTTCCTCCTTTTTCGAACGGGGAAGGTTCTCTACCATGAGGACCATAAAATAAAAGGGGACCCAGGCTGACACAGGGTATCTGGGCACTTTGGGCAGACTGGGAATGTCGCCGGGCATCAGGTCAGTATCTCTTGGATGCCGGCCTGTGAGATGACCGACAGCACAGGACTTCAGTGGTTAAGTGGTGAAGACTGGGCTTTGGAGCCAGCCTCCCCTGGGCTGAATCTCCTCTTATTAATATAAGTTACCGGCACAACAGAGTTACAAACATTAGAATGCTACTGTCTTCTAGTAAGAGGCATTTATTCCCACATTTGCAGGACAGCAGGTTGACTGTGGTTCTGCCAGACTGGGATAGACCCAACTGGGCAACTTGACATTGCCTGTTGGCTGAACTCGGATCCTGGGCCACGGGTTGATATCTACAGTTATCGACTGCTGCCTAAAACACCCTCCCCCTCCACAACTTGATGGCTTATAACAACCATTTCTTTCTGATGACGATTCTTGGGGCTGGCTGGGCAGATCTATTGATCTTGCCCCGAGCTCACTCCTGTGTCTAGGGTCCAAGGTGGTCTCTCTCACATGTCCAGCCATGGGTGCTGGCGATCCTCAGGGGATCACTGGATCTCTTTCACGTGCCTTCATTCATTAGTAAGCTAGGCTGATGTTTGTACAACATGGGGGGCTCGGGGTTCCAAAAGAATGAGAGTCTAATGAGCCAGGTCTGTTCAAGGGCCCTGGAATCCACACATATCCCTTTGGCCCCATTCTCCTGGTCGGAGCAAGTCACAAGGTGGCAGCCCAGGTTCAAGGCAGGCCAGGCAGTAGAAACAGCCTTCCCCTCTTGATGACTTCACATTACAAAGGAGCATGAATTTGGGGTCATGTGATTCATGTGATGGGGCAAGGCAGACAGTTAATTATCAACATGGTCCACCGTAGTTGGGTTCAGACCTGCTCCACTTGTGTTCTTCTCTGGATCCAAGACTGAAGGGCCAGTAGAGACCTGGGATATGGTCTTCTTGAGGTAGACCACAGGAAACCAAACCAAGCCAAACCTTGAAGCCTCCTGCTCCTGGCATGGTCGCTGACATTCCATTGGCTAAGGCAAGTGATGCGGCCAAGGCCAACATCCATGGTGCTGGAATAGTATATTCAAGTATATACAAACAACACAGGAACCCACACTGTGACAGGCCCGCTACAATGCACAATGCTTAGTTCTTGCCGGAAAAACATGGGCTAACTCCTCCCTTTGAGGGTTGTTTCAGACAGAGGGACTCAATAAACTCACCCTGGTTTGCCCGGGCCTCTCTGGGTTTTACTTTTTTTGTTTTGTTTTGTTTTTTTTAAGCATCACTTTCTCCTTCTTTTTTTTTTTTTTAAGATGTTATTATTTATTTATTTATTTGACAGAGATCACAAGTAGGCAGAGAGGCAGGAAGGGAAGCAGGCTACCTGCTGAGCAGAGAGCCCGATGCGGGGCTTGATCCCAGGACCCTGAGATCATGACCCAAGCTGAAGGCAGAGGCTTAACTCACTGAGCCACCCAGACGCCCCTGGGTTTTATTTTTTTAAAAAAGATTTTATTTACTTATCTGAGAGAGAGAGCGTGAGCAGGGGGTTGGGAGAGGAGCAGAGAAAGAAGGAGAAGCAGGCTTCTCACTGAGCAGGGAGCCTGATGTGGGGCTCCATCCCAGGACCCTGGGATCATGACCTGAGCTGAAGGCAGACTCTCAACCGACTGAGACACCCAGGCGCCCCAGGACTCTCCTGGTTTTAGCACTGAAGGTCTCATATCCCAGGACATCCCTTGGTCCTGTGTGACAGTTTGGGGACCAACAACCTCAATGACCCTTTCAATCCTCCCAACAACCCCCAGCTAGGTATTATGAAGTTGATGATTATCCATTCAACTCTGGAGCAAAAAGCAATTTCTCAGCAGCTACGCACACTGATGGTGGGAGAAACTCTCTCCGGCAACAGTCACCAGCTGCCCCACTTCTCCCAAACCCATTACCTCCCAAGCCTTTCCCTCCTGAGGCCCTTGCTCCCTGGTCTTTATAAACGACCCTCTGGAGGTGAACAGGTGCTCCGTAAGGAGAGAAACTGAGGTCCAGAGCAGCGGAGGCAGGCACCTGTGATGAGGAACGAGGAGCTCTCAGGCCAGAGTGGAGCAGAGAGTGACACAGGAAAGAGGGGGGCTAACCTGTGGAAACAGAGGGACTAGCCTATAAGTAGGTGGAGCCCCCGGCACAGCGCGGCACATCATGGCACAGCGCAGCACGGTCCCAGGTGTGGCTGGGAATGTCTGACCCTCACCCCTGTGCTTCCCTCCCTCCTGTAACTTCAGAACTTTGGGAAAGGGCCCTGTGCTGACCCCGTGGGGCCAGACCCCATCCTGCTCTCTGTCTGACTTGCCCTACAGTGTGACCCGCAGCAAGCCGTCCACCCTCTCTGGGCCTCAATTGCTGTGTGTATGCATCAGCTCCCTGACCTCCCAGGACTCGGGGGGAAGGTGAACAAGAGAGCCGCACGCTGGGATGGAATGGGAGGGAACACCAGGTCCTGGTGATGCGCGTCCATCTGAAAGTCGCCCGTCTTCTTGGAGCTGCGTTTGCTCTTGAGGGTGAATCACAATTCTTGTCTTATGCCTTCGTCAGGCTGCTGTGACATAATACCACAGACTTGGGGGTGGGACTTAAACAACAGACATTTCCTCCCCACGATTCTGGAGGCTGGAAGTCTGAGACCAGGGTGCCGGCTCGGTCAGGTTCTGGGGAGAGCTTTCTTCGAAGCTTCCAGAAGAACGCGTTTGTGCGGGTGCTCCCGTGGCAGGGAGAAACGGCGCGTAAGATCTCTCTCTCTCTCTGCATCTTCTTATGAGGCCACCAGTCTTGGATGAAGACACTGGCCCAGGACCTCACTGAACCCCAATCACCCTCCTGGAAGCTCAGTCTCCAAAGAGTCACACTGTGGGTTCGGGCATCCACACAGGCATTTTAGAGACACAACTCGACCCACGGCACCTTGGGCTTCTTACCGTTGTCGGATCACATTCAACAGGCACGTGACCCAGATCGGTCCCCCGAAAGGCACGACCATGCCAGAGAGAGGCAGGGCGTGGGGCTCGCTAGCACGTCGGTGAAGCGGTGCGCGCGCTGATTGGGATCGAGCCGATGGGGGCGGGGGTGACGATACTGCAACGCCCTCCAGATCTCCTCTGGGTTCTCTCAGGGAGTCTCGACGCCCGAGGCCTGGGATTGCCACTCCGGAACCCCTGTCCCGGACCCTTCCGAGGGCATCCGGAGGACAAACACCTTCTGATCGGAATGTTTTCCAAATACTCAACATCTGGAAGGACCTGTAACAAAGGCCCCCTTTGTGCAGCCGGGAAACGGGCGGGCAATAAAACAGTGCCAGACCCCACAGTGCTGGGAAGGGCAGGGGCGCGAGTGGGTGAGGGTTGTGGGCGGATGGGGGTGCTGGGGCGGGGGGGGGGGCGCGGTGAGGGAGACCTGGGTGAGCATGAGGTCAGCAGGAGGTGTGCCCGAGGCTTCCCACATGCTGGGTGCTCTTCTAAGAGCTCTGCCTTTAGCGCCTTCTGCGTAGCCGAGGAGACGGATGAGGTGGTCCCAGGGAGGGAAGCAGGCGTAGCCAGGAGGCTGCGGGCGGTGGTGCAGAGAGCACGAATAAAGCAGACGGGTAGGGGAGAGATGCAGGAGTTCACACGACAACACGGGAACATGCTTCAGGTCTGGACAGGGCGAGGCAGAGGAATCATCCCTGCTGGAATGTTCGAAGGGGACACTGTCCAACCCCGTGTCTAACCAGCTTTCTTCCCCCACTTCCTTGGAACCGTGTGCTCGGAAAGCAGGCACCGGTCCCCTTGCAGAAGCCTCCTCTCCCTTTGTTCCAGCAGGTGGCTGTGCATCCGAGTCTGCGCGCCCCCAGGGGCTGATGGGATCCTGTAATAACAGATCACGGAGCGCTGTGGCTCGTTCCACACATCCTACAACAAGCAAGCACACCCTGCCTCTGGCCCCTGTGTACCTGCAGCGCCAAGGCCGTCCAAAGACACGGGAGGAGCCCCCTCTGGGTAGAGCTCCTTGGAGACTGAAGGCCCCTTACGCCCCAGTCCCCACCAAGAAGCCAGGAATAGAGCGCTGCCTCCTGCTTCTTTCAAAAAGCACCTGACAGTCCGTTCAGGCAGGGCTTACGGAAGCTCACAATGGCGGGACTGGGATCTGGTCTCAGAGGATCCGGTCGCAGGTGGGAGGGGGCTGGACCAGCTGGGTGGGGCTTATTAAAAACACAGATTCCCAGGCCCTGTTCCAGACCCATCCAATGTGTGAGAGCAGGTGTGTGGGCAGGAACCTGGGAATCTGCGTTTGGCAAATTCTAGGGTTGATTTTTAAATGACCATTCCAGTGCAAGAGCGTTGGTGCGGATCACGACCCGGTCCCCAGGAGCACAGCATTTATGAATCAAAGGCACGTGGCGCTTGATTCGATTCTTAGACACCTGTAAGCCTTCTCCTTTCTCAGCATTCACCGAGTCCTTTCCCGCTTAGATATTTTACATCTAATCGCACCTGTGTAAGCCTCCTACCCCTTGAAGCGTATTGATCACAAACAATACGCAGGCGAGTTTGCCGCGTACTATCTCAGCTAACAATCCTCTGAACTACACACAGGATGGGAACAGGAGAAAACAAGGAGAAAGGAGCTGGTCGGAAAAGGGGTTTGCAGAGAGAAGACACTCCCTAGGCTCCTGGCTCTGGGGAAGCAATAAGCTGACTCTTTGGTGAGTCCTGGTCGTTTCTGTACAAGCAGATACAGTCATCAACACTCAGAACCGCCACATTTGGAAAAATCTGATGAAATTCTACTCTTGTTTTTCTAGATCTCCTTGGGGCGAGGACTGGCTATTTTACTTATTTCTGACCAAGGAGATGTTACAGGAAGACTGCTCTAGGAAATCTCTGGCTTTCTTGACGAACAGGAGGGCAGCTGCTGGTGCTGACCTCCCCTCTCTTCTTCCAGACTGGGATAGTGCATTTGCTTCCAAGTCCTGCCACAAAAAAATGACCACAACCTCGGCAGCTTAAAACAACAGAACCTCCTTGTCTCACGGTCTAGAGGCCAGAAGTTCAAACTCAAGGTGTCGGCAGGGACACGTTCCTTCCAAAAACTCTAGGGAAGAATCCTTCCTTGCCAGGTCCAGCTCCTGGTGGCTCCCGACAGACCCTGGCTTGTGGCAACATCACTCCAATGTCTGCTTCTACCTGCACGTGGCCTTATTCTATCTCTGTGCTCTCCTTTCTCCCACTCAAGCTTCCGATGAAGCATCACCAGACATTGGGGGGACGTCGCAAGTAGGACAGAGACCAAAACAACACAATGGGGAGGGGGGGGAAGAAAGAAACCCAGGGGAAACTGAGGCAGGGAGTGGAAGAAAACAGAAACATCATAAAACCTACTAACTCCTTTCGTTGTCACCCTGAGAAAGACAGAAGAAGGTATTGCCTCCAAGAAGTGAGAAGGCCATGAGGAGGCTTATCACAGCTACACGAGCTCCTGGAAATGAAGAATGTGACCGCATCAATTTAAAGAAAGGGGCGAAATTGGAAGATAATGTTGAGAGACAGAGACAGAGACAGAGAAGGACATGGTAAAAACAAGAGGGGTGATCAGAACGAGGGTCGAGCCAGGAGTTTCAACATCCACCAAAAAGCAATTCTAAGAGAGAAACAGAAACAATTGAGAAGAAACTGCGAGACGAATAATTTAAGAAAGCAGACACACGTTTCCAGGGCTGAAAGTTTCATGTCAAGGGCCCAGTAGGACGAATGAAACCGGATCCACACCAATATCCAGTATCACAACATTTCCGCCCGTTAGGAATGAAAAGGAGACCTTCTGAGGAGGGAGGGAGAAGAGGAAGGAAGGAGGAGAGAGATCACGTCCGGAAAACCAGAAATCTGAAAAGCATCAAACTACGTAACAGCAGCAGGGGCCTCAAGCTGGTAAGGGAGCATCAGCAGGGCCAACGTCCTTCTGGAGGCTTCAGGAGACAATCCACCTGCTGGCCCCTCCAGCTTCGGGCAGCCGCCTGTAGTCCTTGCTTCGAACCCCTTCCCTCCCGAAAGCCCGCGATGAGCCGGCAGGTCTTTCTCAACACATCCCTCCAGGGTCCTCCCCTCCGTCCTCCCCTTGTGATGACCCTGGGCCCTTCCTGATATTCTAGGGGGACTGCCGCATCTCCAGGTCAGCAGACTAGGCAGCTTCCTCCTGCTGACAGCCTTGCTTCCCCGGCCTATCCCAGAAGACACTTGCAGGTTCTGGGGACCAGAACACAGACACGGTTGCCGGCAATACTAGGCATGTGGCTGCTTTGTACAGAATCGGGGTCACTTGGTTTAGAAGAGGAAGAAGAGTGGCTGTCCGGCAGGCACCTGCTGAGGATTCCAGCATGGAGTAGCAAAAGGGGAAGGCGGGGTCCCCAGTGACACCGCGGGCCCCCTGCTCTGATCGCAGGCTGAACCTCGAGCACACTTCCAGTTACACGAGAGAAACTTCTACTTATTTGGTTAAGACAATGCGGGGAGGGTTTTTAGCCATGAACACCGACCTAAGGCTAAGAGAACGTTCACTTCTCAAGGTAAAAAGTCAATGGATAGATAGTATCTGAAACCAAAATACGGAGAAATGCCAGGACAAGCATGGTATTGGGAAATCAGAGGTAAATATCAAAAGAAACATATAATCGGAATTGAAAAAGGTGTTCGCGGGGAGCAGACCCACCCGTTGAGGAAGAAGAGGGCAGAGCACGACTGACTCATCACAAATGTTATCGCGCGGTTTGACTGACTGAGCGTCACTTACCTGCTACTTCATAAACTAACATTTTGATTTTTTTAAATGATGAAAATGGTTTTACACATTTTTGGTAACAACCCAGAAGATTTCGGGTACCTTCCCGTTGACGATGCCCAGCAACCTGCCCTTCGAGCTGGCTGGAAAGGGCAAGGGGTCAGGAGAGGGCCCAGAGTTTCCCATCCTCACAAGATGCCATTTTTAGGAGCAGAGCTCAGAAGACCAAGCTAAGAGAAGAAAAGCCAGGGGCCCGTTTCCAGGGAGAGGAGAGTGACCACGGCCAATCCTCTCTGCACATCTGCTTCTCTACGCCTGGCCCTGGGGAACACAGCCAAGATCTTAATCACCCAGCGTCGCTCTGGCACGCTGAGCGTGTGATACACCTGTCTCCACCGTCAGGCAAATGAGTGGGCTCACAGGCAGAGGCCTGCCCTGCCAAACAATGCTGCCCTTTGTCCCCGCCCAGAGCTCAGGCTTTGCAAGGAAGCCAAATCCATCAGCACTTGTCAGGGCCCTCGATGAACACAATGCAAGTTATGATCCACATTCTCCAGCAAAGCCCCAGGCCTGCAGCGGGCGGCTCTCCCTGACACGCAAAGTGTCAATCAACCTAAAAGCTCGGGGTGGGGATCTGGGTAGGGGTGGGGCAAAGGGGGGGGTGGGTTTGCTGGGCTCTCATCTCCAGACGCCAACCAGGGCCAGGGAAGCTGGCCCTGAAACTCTGACACATTCTTTCTCAAAACCAGCGCCGAGAGGGGTGCAGCAAGAAAAATCATTTCTCCAGGCAGCCAGAGGGCTCTTCCAGCTAGGGTACCAAGCATGACGCAGTGCGCAGCCCCAGCTCATGTACCTGGCAGTTTAAAAAACAAAAAGCAAACAAAAACCCTGTCTGGGAAGAGGGAAACAGAAGGACAAATTTCCAAATGAGATTCCCTACAAATGCCACACCAGCCAGAAAGCTGTGCCACTGTCCTTCGCAGCCAGAGAGAGGGCAGGCTCTCTAGAACCTGGGGGATTTTGTGGTCTAACCCTGGAGGGAACAGTATGGCCGCTGTCCTCATTAGTACGTGTAGTTCTCGACAAGTGCTGCAAATCATTCTTGGCCGTCTGGTTCTGCCCGGTGCCCCCTCCCTTCCCACTGTCCGTCCACATGCTGGGAGCCACTAGGCTAGGAACACACAATCACTTTCCCCTGGCAAACAAGTGTCCCACTGCCGACTCCTGGCTAGGATCTGGCTCAGCACTAAGGGAGGGCACGAGCACAGAGGGCGTGCTCAAACCTGCTGTCCCTCTGGGTGGGGTCATTGGCACAAGCTGCCAAGGCCACAGGGGCAAGGCAAGTTCAGGGTTATGATAAGGGCTGCTTGCTAGCCTCACTCCCTCGGTCTTATTCCCCGCGCTTACCCCCACAGGCTTATTTAGGGAAAGGAAATGAGCCAATGAATGAGTTTTGAGAAAAGCACCAATTCCTTTTAGAAATACGGGATTTGTGAGCTAAATAATATCAGGTAAGATTTTACTGTTTTTAGCCAAAGGCCACCACTCGACTTAAAGAGAGGGAATAAGGCATATGCAGTATTGAAAGCAAATTATATAATGTCACTTTGGGGGGTATAATAATGATATCAGGGTTGTGTAAAAAAAAAACAAAAAACAATCCTTTTCTTTTTTGAGATACATACTGACCTGTTTACGAATAAAATGAAACAAATGTCTGGGATTCTCTTCCTTCCTTTCTTTCCTTCCTTTTTTTTTCCCCCCCAAAATAATAAGGAAGAGGAAGGTGAAGGGAGCCAGAGAGGCTGGCGGCTGCGGGCACCGCCCGATGGGCACAAGGGGGTTCGCGACACTGTTCTGTTTACTTTAGGTGTAGGTTCAAAATTCTCCATAATAAAATTTGAACAAAAACAACTTCTAAAGATCAAAAACACAGAGGAAAGACTAAATCCGCCAACGTAAGACTTCAGTATCCACCGTAAAGCAAATGACCAGGTCTGGCCTTGCTTGGAAAGTACAGCGGCTAAAGCAGACTTGGTGTTGTCGCCATTGTGACCGTTGTTGTTTTACCCAGCCAGCAGCAGAAGGGTGAGCCAGCTCCTGCGGGACCGGACAGTAAGTAACCCGTTCATCATTTTTGGTGGGACAGCGGGGCAACATCCGGGGACATCCCTTCTGACCCTCAAAATACTTCTGCTACAGCACCAGATTGTGTCCCAAGCAGAGATCAGATGGACTGAGGCCATTCCTAAACACGGGGCACAGTTGGTCAAAGCTGTAGGCAGGACTCGGAAGGAGGTTGTCGCAAAGACTGATGAGCAGGAGGAAGGGCAGATCGGCCACGTACGATGGTGGCGAAGGCCCGTGTCATCCCCTTGCTGCCCTCAGTCATGCATTCCGTGTAGCCTGAAGGACACGGTTCCCATTTCTGTGGGCCGTTTGCCAGAGTCCCGTTTGCCACGGGTGCTCTGCGCAGGCTGCTGTATCCACAGACTCGTTTCCTCTGGCTATTTTTGTTCTTCGCAGATGATGCTGGTGAAGATTAAGATTAGAGGGAATATCAAAAATCACCCATGCACTCTCTGAATCGTCACAGTCACGTCCAAATGCGTAGGTGCTCACCCTCCTTCTCTTACGTAGACATATCACCCCCGGGGCTGGTTCCATTCCTCTTTACGCCTGCCAGCAAAATCTCTGCGAGGAGTGGGGCTAGGCAACGCACGGGCCCGGGCAACACAGCCAGTCAATGACCCAGGGAAAGGCAAGGCATCGGGGGCTTATGGGTAACGGCCCCGGGGGGCCAAACAGGCCGGACCCGCCTCCTCCATCAGGGACCGTGGGGAGGAAACGAAAGCGGGTCTCCCGGTGGGAGGAGCCGGGGAGTGGGTGGTGGTGGCAGCCCCGTGCCCTGCTTGTCTGCAGCGCCTTTCCAAACCACAAAGCCCTGCTTGGAGCTCGTCTGCCAAGACAGAGCACCATCTGCCAGGCTATCAGCGTTGTCATCTTACACGGACATGCAGTCAGCGCCGTGAAGTCTCGAGGAGCTGCCTTCTTCGAGAAGCCTGCCTTGGCCCACAGGCGTACCATCTGGCTGCTTGGGGCTACAGCAGCACAATTCTCCAATGGTGCTGATGGTCCCATCTGGATCCCTGTTGATGTCCCGTTCTTCTTTCTCTTTACCCTGCCTCCTCTACCCCAACCCCAACCCGACGATGAGGTTAAACTCCCCACCCATCTTCACCCTTGTCTCTCACAGCTGGGAAACGAACGTTCAGAGGGACAGAGCTCATTGAGGACATGTTTGAACCCTGATGGCCGTGTCCTCCACTCGGGGGCTGTCGCTGTGGCTGGTGCCCGGGTCCACCGAGAGTGGAGAGAGGTGGGCGCTCTCTGCCTGGTAGAGCTGTGAAGATGATGGGGGGAAGCTGGCAGTGGAAAAAGAACCTTTCGGCACCTGCCAACCTGATCGGGTTGCCAAGAAATTTACATTTGCCAAGAATTCTACATTAAACAAACACACACGCCTACCTCGCCCCTCCTCCTAAAGATGCATAACCTATTGGGTAAAGACAAAGCTCTAGGAAGGAGGGCGGTGTAGGTTCGTGAACCTTCCTAGTTTCCAGAGCCTGGTCCACTTTAAGCCCGACCTCATGACCTGGGAGTCTATGCATCTCACAGAGCCCTGGTGATTAAAGTCTGGGTTCCAAAGCCAGAAAGCTAAGGCTTGATTTTGATCTACAAGGTTTTTGTTGTTGTTGTTTTTATTATATAAGTCTATTTACACAAGGTGTGAGTGTACAAAGATACACATTAAAAAATCCCTGGGGGGTTGCCAGGTCCATATGTTCCTATAGGTCTGGTGGTAGACTGATGTCTGGTGATTGGTGGGGGTGACTGGTCTTCTCTTCCTTCCTTCCTTCTGGTCTGCAAAGGACAGCCAATGGCGGAGACACTGATGGCCACTGCCGTGAAATATGTAACAGGAGCTGATCTGTAAGAGCTTCTAGACCAGGGGCGCCTGGGTGGCTCAGTGGGTTAAAGCCTGTGCCTTCAGCTCAAGTCTTGATCCCAGGACCCTGGGATTGAGTCCCGCATCAGGCTCTCTGCTCAGAGAGGGAGCCTGCTTCCCTCTCCCTCTCTCTCTGCCTGCCTCTCTGCCTGCTTGTGATCTCTCTCTGTCAAATAAATAAAATCTTTAAAAAAAGAGAGAGAGAGAGAGAGAGAGAGCTTCTAGACCAAACAAAAAAGAGTGGGAGACATTTAGGCATCTCGGTCTCTTCCCATGTCTGAGGGGAAACTGACACCCGGACTCTGAAACTGTCTACTTAGCTCTGCTCTGCTAATGAGAGAAGATGGGGTAGGAGGGAGTCGATGTGCAGGTGACCCTCCCCCGTTCCTGCCCAGTTCCTGCCGCTAGGTCGTGTAAAGAAGCCAAGAGTTGGCCATAGCTCTGACCCACGGTTCTGGGAGATTAGCCCACGCACATCCCTCCAAGGAGGGCAAAAGGACCAGGATCCCCAGGACTCACAGGAGATCGTCCGTCTCTCCAGGTGGGCACCCCTGACTCCAGTCCCCCCCATACTCATTCAACCCTTCTGGTTTTTCACTGCGGCACTGTGAAGTGTATGTGTGAGAGAGAGAATAAAGTCACATCCTACCCATGTGGTCTGCTGCATCACGCCTAGCCTGATTGATGAAAAGAACAACGTGATGGTGTGAAATCATCTCATGTGACCTGGGTTTATGAGCCCAGAGAACATGACAAAGGTCACAGGACGTCACTCTTGTGATTCTGCTACATTACATAAGACTCCCTCTTGTGAGCCCACTCCTGCAGAGGCTGGTTTGATGAAGTAGGCAGCCATGTTGGGAAAGCCCACGGGCCAAGAAGTTGTGAGTGGCCTCTAGGAACCACAAGTGGCCCCTCGGAGCTAAGGGATGCCCACAGCCAACAGTCAGCAAGGAGCTAGGCCCCCCGTCCTCCAACTGCCAAGAACTGAATTCTGCCAACCACCCGCCTGTGCCTGGAAGTGGACTCTTCCCCAGTCGAGCCTCCAGAGAACACAGCCCAGCCAACACTCTGACTGCAGCCTTGTGAGACCCTGAGCAAAGGATCCAGCTAAAACCACATCCAGACCCCTGATCCAGAGAAATGGAAACAAGGATGTGGGTTGCTTTAAGCCACATAGCTGGTGGTAGTTATACGACACGAGAAAACGAACACAGGGACCATCTCCCACCATGCTACTAAATATGACCAGCACCCCCAGGGAAGAAATCTACAGATTCATGGACCATTTATTTAAGAGAATCAGGTCTTTTTTCTTTTAATCTATATTATGGACTTGTTAGTAAATGACCAATTTTATATTTGCCGTAATCTCAAATAGTCAATTTGATCAGCATTTTCGCTGAAGCAGCAGAAAGGGAGCAGATGTGATGAGAAACAAATCGAACTACTAGTCCTAAAACAGCTGACGGTTCTTCGCAATGGGACACCCTCCACAGTGCGAGGGGGACCAGCGTGGACCACAGACCCAGGTGCATATCCAGCCCTAAATAGCCAAGCCTAAAGCTAAAAGGTCACAGAGGGGGGTACACCTCCAACACCCTTACTGTACACCTGGAAAGTAGAACCAAACTATGCTGAAGGGTCTCCCCTCACTCTGCACGCTCCCCCCACCCCAGGCATGTTCTACCTTTTCCTTCTTCCTGACACATCCTAGACATCTTGGAGGTCCTGGCTTGCCATCGGTGAAGGGACCTAAGCCTGGCCTTAAGCCCCAGAGCTCGGTCCTCACCAACTCCAAACTCTATAGACACATGGCCCGCCCTGCTAGACAACAAGGCCACTAAAAGACTTGTTCACATTATGGTCCCAAGTTTGCCAGAGGGGGCGAAGACATCAGAGGAGATGCCAATTTCCGGTCTGATCTTTTAATCTGGGGAGGAACCTAGCGGTGCGGGGACACAGGTCCCAAGGTGTTGCCTGTGCAGAACGGATCCTAGGCCTTGCCCTGGGCCGACATGATGCAGCCGCTCTTTTCACTCATCCATCCACCAGTGTCTTCCATGTCTTGGAACGCAGGGCATAGCCAGTGCCCTCAGGATGCACGCGGATCCCAAGGCTGAGCAGCACCATCAGAAGCCCCATTGATAGCAGCGACAGATTTTGGGGACAGACAGTGGCGAGGTGGGGCCCCTTTGCTATTAAGTCGCTGGCAAAGCCCAGGCACTGTCAAGAGAAGGAGAACTAGAAAGGAAGAGGGTTGAGTGGATCCCAAGGAGGGCTTAGGGTTGCTGTTTCTGACCCTAGCTCGGGGCAGCCAAGGGCCAGCCTTGCCCCTGCTTCCTGCGGGAAGAAGGGAACCGCTTCTTCCAGCTGCCTTCCAGGATGCCTCCCACCTGCGAACACGCGCCCACCCCTAGTCACAGCTGCGGGGCGGGGCTGCGTTCGGAAGATGATCGCGAGTGAACCCGCTCAACACGACTCCCGAAGTTCTGGAACCTCTAAGATCCCCGAGCACTGTCAGGCAGGGCCAGTTACAGCTCGGGCTGTACCTACAGAAGGGAACTTACCTTAAAGCCAGTGAGGCCCGAACCGCTGGGACGCTGGGATCAGGTGCCCCCTCCAAAGCCCTGTGCCTAATCGCGTGTGTGTGTCCTTTATTTTCCCCAAAGAGCGCTCCTTACATTGTATAAACTTCGGATCCCCCAAATCCGGGTCCACCCCTGCAAGGGACAGGCCTGCAGACAGCAAGGAGTGCCGGGAAGCCAGGGGTTCCTTTGGTGGAGCCAAAACGACCTAGCCACAGCAGGGTAAGTTCATTGCAGGTGGGCGGCCGAGAGGGGCGGGTCCCAGCGCGTCCTGGGAGCCCCGCCCCGCCCCGAGATCCCGCCCCCTCAGCCGCGGCCCCGCCCCACGCAGGTAAACTGTGGTCCGCCGCCAGCGGAGCCAGCCCTGGGACCCGCGCCCGCGCCGCGCCAGGAGCCCCGGGGGAGATCCGCCCAGCAGGCTCGCGGTGACCCGGCACCCGCCGCGCCCCAGAACGTGCGCCCGCGCAGGCAGCCCAGCCTCACGTGGCGGTGCAGGTGGGTGGCACCTGCGGGCCAGGCGGCTGACCAGGGCACATAGTCAGCGGGGAGAGGACCTGAGAGCTGGGAAAACCCATGCCTGTGGCTTCCCAAGACCCCGTCCTCCGCGCAAAGCAGAAGCAAACCTGCCCACCGCCTTGGTGAGAGTAAGGCTTCTGGGACCGCACCTTCCTTGTCAGCAAAATGGGGCAATACTAATATGGAGATCGAGCTTTAAAGACGGCGAGGAGGGTGCAACCTGCTGTCCCGCCCCCAGTCTTCACCTAGTGGCCTTTTGGTCCTTCCCTCACAGCAGCAGGCTGGGAATGCCAATGACAGGTCCCCAGCGAAGACCCAGAGGCTAATACCCACCCCTGCCTCTCAACTACGGGCACCTGGAATGAAGGGCCCATCAGAGACAAAGCCTTGGGGGAACAGGTTTCCTCCATCAAACAGGAGAGGAGGACTGAGAGGCAGTGCCAGCAGCTTAGAGAAAACACACTTGTATGCTCCAGTCCTGAAACAGTAGCTCAAGGAAAAGACGGAAACCTAGAGATCTCTTACGACTGTTCTTAAATATCCTCTTACCTCTCGTGTCTGTGAGGCTGAGAGAAGTAGAAAGTCACCTGCAAAATCGAATCCCAGCGCATAACGGCTGAATGTCTGTGCTGGTAAAGTGACAGCTTTTCCACAGAAGACACTGGTCAGGAAGCAGTGGGGCCCGGAAAAGCAAAACAGAGCTATACAGGAGGATTTGAAAACCTTGGAATTTTCTGAATTCTAAATCCTCAAAGAGCCTCCTTTGTCAGCTGAAATACACTGCCCTTCCTCCGGTCGGTCTTCTGGAACATTCTTGAAGACACTGTAAATGCTCTGCCCGAAGGAGTTGCCCTGCAAGAGAAAGCCAGTTCTCCTCATACACTACCCTGTACTGGTTCCAGAAATGGCCAGAGTTGGAGCCCAGCATGCCTCCGAAGGAAGGGCAGTGGCAAACCCAAACTGGGGACAATGAGTATTGGAAACCAACACAATTTCAGGATTTTTCTAATTTTACTGACAGACGGGGAGGAAATATGTGTAGGGATAGATTTGTCAACACGGGAGGGAAGAACAGAAGTCTAAATGAGTCTGGTTTTACTCACATATAATTTTTAGAGAGATCCTGGGGTTACTGTGCTAGCATGAGAAGCACGGGACTCCAGGTGATTGTCCTGAAGTATCGAGGGTCACGTGTGATGTATGGGCCATCTAACATATTCCTAGAATTCCATTACCAATTGGAAGAGGCAGAGAAGTCTTGGAGCCAGGACACCAAGAATCAGGGTGAGTTTAGAGTTCATCCCCAGGGTGGCGGTGGTAGAAGCCAGGAGAAGCAGTTTTGAGGAGTGGTTTTCAGTGTCCAGGGACCAGCATCGAGGGCTGTGGCACCCAAACCAAGCTGTTTTTGAGATGTAATTGGGTCATGGTCTCAGATCTCTAGCTTTCTTGGATCCAGCCCATCTTCGAAATCATTTCTCCTACCGGTCTTACGAGCTCCCAAGGGCCTTCTGTTAAATTCCCGTCTAAGTTAGCTGGAGTTGGATTTGTTGTTGGCAACCATGAATCTAACCAGCCTATCTCTTCAGGGCTCTTTCCTTTGTTTCTACTGATATTAGGTAGGGGAGATGTTGGGACTAACTTTAGTTAGCTCTCACAGTATCAACTCTGGCAGGAAGGAGCTTAGAGACGGAACACAGCTCATTCACAACATCCCCTTTATTGATATTAATCACAGTTATGAGGTCTTGTCCATCAGAAAGTCTGCATTATGTAGAACTACATACATGACATAAACATACTCAAACACCAACCAACAAACCCATTCATTTCAACCAATCAGAACCTCTGAATGTGTCTTCCATTGTGATCATCAGTGCTCCAGAAGAACATACCCACGCCCAGCATAAGGTTGGCCTTTGAGGTCTTAGAGCATTCACAGAGCAGGGAATTCACCCTTGGAAGCAATTCAACATGTAAACTCAGAGGGCCGGCATTGATAAACACAACACCCGAACGCCTGGGTCTTGGGCTGCCTGGCTGGCTGGCAGAGCCCACTCAAGGTCCCACATGCTCCTCTGACCAATCAAGACAGCAGGCCTTCACTCTGTTTGAAGCAGACAAATTTATCACCCCTGTTGGAGAAACTACATGTTTCTAGTCTAGTAGAGGAAGGAGCAGACTAGCTTCTAGTCTAGTTCAAGTCATCCTTTAGAGTCATTTCAGGATGATGACTTGGCTAGGGTTTACCCTACAAGGGGAATGTAAAAAAAATCTTTTTCTTCTGACACCTTCTCCCTTCTTCATCCTAAACAATTGGGCCAAACTCCAGCAAAGCCTGTGACAGCCTAAGGGTTCACGGTCAGGTGCAAGTCACATGGTCAACAGGGAAGGACCTACGGCAGATTCCAAATGTTAGCTTAAGTGGCTCGATCCATAACTACCTGAGGGTCTCAGTTCCAGCCGTCCGCTGGTGTCCCCAAGTCTCTGGGAAAACTGAAGGCTATAAACTTACCAAAATAAATGTCTAGAGGATTTGGACACCATAACAAACCCTTTTGTTCCGGAATCTGTAGAAAGCAGAGGTCTCTGATCATAGTTCATAGTTGTCTGAATTCCCTAATTCCCTTAACAGCAATAGTGTCAATCTTTGCCTTAAAAAAATGTAAAAAAGAAAGAAAGACTAACTTATTTCCCTCCCTTTGTCTGTGTCCTCTCCCATACAGCATCTCCCTCCTGGGACGGAGAGGAAAGGCATAGTCCTCTTGGGCTAGCTGGATCTTGGAGCGTGGGTTGCTCGGTCCATGACGTTCTAGTTCCGGTCTCATGAGTAGATGATCAGGAGGAACAGAGGAGAGATGTCCTGGCCATACTGCTCCGAGTCACAAGGCAAAACTGCTTAGGAGGCTTCTCTCCTGGCGGCTTGTTTGCTCTTGCCGGTGGTGACCTGGAGGCGCTACCACTGAGCCCAGCAAGAAGACCAAAGGGGGGGACAGCGGAGACTTCCTGATCTGTGTGTCCTTGTTAATCCCACTGAAGAAAGGTTCTATGCAGTGGCCGAACAAAAATCTGGAGTTCCATGACACCCTGACATTCTAAATAAAACCAAGATCTCCCTCCAAAGAACAGTAAAAATTATCTTATGATCATCAGAGTCAATCAGGATAATGAGATGAAAAGGCGAGAAAGGAAAAGTGTTTTAATGTAGAGAAAGAGGCTTGTAGTCTCACTGAAGCCAACCATTGTGGTTTCCTGGCACCGCTTTTCCTGGGGTCCGAAGCCTCTCAGCCCTAGCCCAGGCCAACGTCGAGGGACATCATCACCACGAATCCAAGGATGGAGGCCCAGGAGGCCAGTTTCCCGTTACCACTAGGAAGGAAGGGAAGGAAGACCTTAATGTACTCCGGGACACCATCCAAGCTGAAAGCATCCCCTGTGAGGTCCAACTCCAACAGAATGTACACCACTCTGATTAATAAGAACATTAATATTGACAAGTAACATTTCTTGGGGCTTGTTACATGCCAGACAAACTAACTCATGTAACCCCAAAGAGTGATCACAGGAGATTGGTCCTGCCACGATTCCCTTGTTACCGGTGGGGAAACTGAGGCACACAGCAGTAACTTGCCTAAAGATACCTCTCGTGGCTCTGGAGCCTATGCTTGAATAATTAAATTCTTGACGATATTATTGGGTCTGACCTTTTAAACTGGACTCAACATCATTTGGCTAGAAAAACCAAATGAAACAAAGAAAGGGTGCCCCTACCCCCTGACACCTGACCCACAGCAGCACAATGAGACGATGATGGATCGCTTTGGCTATCAGAGCTCACCTCTCCCCTCATTCCAGCCCCAGAAAAATCCAGAAAGAGAGGGGTGGGAGAGAAAGGGACAAGACACAAAACTGATCATCTGGGTGAGTGGAGTGTGAATCCTCTTGCCTAGTGTGGCGGGTCCGTCTCTCCAGCCCCCTGCCCCTTGCTCCGCTCTCTTTCATTTCAAACAGCACAGCTGAGAAGGGGGTGGGATGATCTTGGGAGGGGGTTGGAAGGGGTGGGGAGCAAAAATGAAGAAAGGGAAGATCTGGAGGCTGAGGCCCTGGGACTGGGAAAGTGTCCAGGGGCAGATGAGGGACGGATCGCTCTCCAACCTGATCTGAGCCTCGGGGATGATGTCGTCCATGACCACGTAGACCATGGCGCCAGCAGCAAAGGCCAGGGCGTAGGGCAGAAGGGGCTCAGCTAGCACCACGGCAAAGGCACCGAAGACCCCGGCCAGCGGCTCCACCATGCCGCTCAGCTGCCCGTACCTAAGGAGAGACCAGAGACACGTACCATCACGGGCAGGGCCAAGCAGACCGGCAGCCAGCGCACTCGGACTGCTGACTCAGCCCCAGAAAACAGGGGAATGAGCCACGTCATTCCACGTCGAATCTGTGCCTGGCCGTGCAAAAGGGCTGTGTTGGGTGTTTGGCCCCTTCCTTCTTCCCCGACCTCCTCCAACACGGCAGGTGCCCCCTCCCGCATGTCCTGTAGGGTTTTAAATTTTCCGCACTGTCTGTTTTCCACAATAGCATTATGGAGCTCTAACTCACATACCACAGGGCACACCCGTTTCACATGTACAGTTCGTGGTTTTCGCATAGTCACGGGGTTGTGCAACCATCACCATTACCTGGTTCCCGAACATTCTCATCACCACAAAAGGAAACCCCATACCCAATCACAGCCACTCCCTCCCTCCCTCCCCCAGCTCCCGGCAACCATTCATGTGCTTTTTTTTTTTTTGTCTCTATGGACTTGCTTATTCTGGGTATTTCATATAAAGGGACTCATGCAATGCTGGCGTATTTCATCTCACAGAATGTTCTCAAGGGGCACCCGTGCTGTAACACATATGGGCGCTCGCTTCCTTTTATGAGTAATAGCCCACTGTGCAGATACACCACCACGTGTTCTCTACCCATTCTTAGCCGATGCCGGCTTTGTCCCTTGACCGGCAGGACCCTGGTTAGGAATGGTGTTTCCCAAGGATGGCTGTGCCCACAGGCTTTGGGGGTTCGAGCCACCTTGGCACCCCTTCCAAGGCAGCTGCACTCCCTCCCCTCTGCTGAGGACCTACCTGGCCAGGTGTCTACTGAGGGTGGCTTCTACACTACCCCTATCTCAGATTAAGGTGAGATTTCTTCTTGGGGAGGAAAAAAAAAAAAAGTGAGTTTGAGCAAGTGAGAGTGGGCCTCTGCTGCTTGACGTCACAGGGGCCCTCATGGAAACAGGAGCCTGCATGAGCCCTGAGGATTCGGAGAGCAGGAGAGAAGCGGGTACCTGGTCCCCGTAGCTGAGCCCAGCGAGTTATTGGGTTGAATACCAACAGACAAGAGAGCTGGGACATCTTTCCCACGATCCCTGGTGTGGGCATCTGGCGAGATATACCGCCTGTGAGCCTCAATCTCTCCGACTGTAAAATGGGGCTAGGGAAACCCAGAAATGCCCAGGGGCATTTTCCTGCCCAGTGGGCCTCCCCAGCAACAGGACAGGACTATGAAGCTCCCCCTCTCCCTGCCGCTTCTCCCTGAGCAGGAGCAGACAGTTGGCATGGGGGAGACACTGTCTACACTGCAGGACCCTCTAAGGGGAACACCACTTCCTGATTTAGGCTGTGTGGATGGGTCAGCAGACTTCCAGCTCTGGTGTGTGTATAATTCCTGGCCTTGGCTTTGTCACTTCTGGGGAAAAAAGTGAGTTTGATGTCAAGCCCAGACTGGGTGAAGAAGAAATTAAGTTTAGTCTCGGGGGTCCAGACGCTGACCATGAGGCCCCCACTCCCGTTCCCTCGCCTCCTATCCCAGGGTGCTCCCCATATGAAACAACAGTCACAGCTTCGGGGCTCCTGGAGCTCACATTCGAACCAAATCTTTAAGGCCACTTGCCCTGCCCTTGCCCTGTCCTCTGTTCTGTAGACACCAACAATGGAGAAAGAGACAAGAGAGT
Source organism: Mustela nivalis (assembly GCF_964662115.1). NCBI lineage: Eukaryota > Metazoa > Chordata > Mammalia > Carnivora > Mustelidae > Mustela > Mustela nivalis. The sequence goes on from NC_139036.1 coordinate 54,537,064, forward strand.
AAAATAAAATAATTTAAGTATGTGTAAGAACTTGTAAGTCATAAGGTCCCATAAAATGGAAGGCATTTCTAAATTGTTGTTATTAGCAGTCTTTTAAAATGCCCTCACTGAACATCCTAGAGCAGCGATTATTTCAACAAAGAGGTATTCTGGCGCTCAGAGTCCTGAGTTGAGGGCCAAATTCGACTTCTGGTCTCAGAGTCACCACCGAGAACTGGTCATCGGACACTCTGGGCCACGGTTCTCCCCTCTGAAAACTGAGGACTCACCTTACATGTCACTGAAAAAATAACATTAGGGAAAAGACGAGAAAGGCCACGGGGACTATGACAGCGTGAAGTTTTCTGAGTGCAAGAGGCATCATCTCCCAGACCCGGCTAACACAGTCCTGGTCTTCATGTTGACAAGGGCTCTGACCAGGGCCAATGTCATGACTCTTGGGGACTGGCTGCGCTCAGATGGGCCTACGGAAGGGCGTGTGACATTGAGAGTAGACCCTACTTGATGGGGGGGAGCCCAACACTGGGAGGGTGTGGCTGGAGGCATTCTGAAATAGGAAACATGACCACTGGGGCTTGCTTATGTAAAGGTCAAAGGTCAAGAGATGTGTTTCCTGAGCTTCCTTCCACCCCTGGGGATGCATGATTCAAAGAGATGGTTGTCCTTTGAGCAGACGCTCCCAGGTCACTTCTGGGATAGAAGAGGTGGCTGTCGGAGAAGGAAGCCTGTGCGAAGGGCTGCTCTGAGCTTTACATCAGACACGACCCCCACCCCCAACAGTGGACACTGTGGAGCACTTACCAGAAGGCTCTCCAGGGGGAGAAGCCGGCCCCTCGCAAGGGGAGGCTGACAGCCAGGCCCTCTGGGAAGTTCTGGATCCCGATTCCAATGGCTAAATTCCTGAAAGAGCAAGAAGGCACATGAAGGCAGTGCCCCCCCGCCCACAGGACCCCCGGCCTAGATCCAGGGCCATTCCTTGGGTGTGAGAGATCCAGGTAAGACCTGTGGCAGGTGCAGGAAGGAGAGAGGTTAGAGCATGCCTGGAGGTGCAGGACACCAGAGAAGAAGGGGCCGACGCAGACCTGGTCCCCAGGGCTGTTTGATCTTTCTGCCGCCACAGTGGACAGAGAACGTGCTGGCTGGGCGTGAGGGTGACCTGGGGGTCTGCCACGTTAGCTGCATAATTCTGTGCAAATCATTTACTGTTGGACAGCTCAGATCCTCATGAATAACACAGCCGGGCTTGCCCGGGAATGGTAACCTCTCCCACGAAGGACTGCGCACGGCCGTGTGGCCCAGTGACCTCGTGCCTGGAAAGTCCCCAGCACGTGTCAGGTGCTTGGAATATTGTGGCTTTATTCCCTTGCAGCATGGGGAGGGGGACACGGCATTTTATTAAGAAGCAACCTCAGAAGCGGGGCGCGGGAGTACTGAACAGAGACACCGATCTCCTGGGCTTGGCTATCCTGCCGATTCTGAGGGTCTGGCCCTGGTACCACATTTCTTTGGGCCCCTGTGGTGCTCACCGTGATCCTCTCTCCTCTGCTCCTGTGGGACATGGAGGGGCTGGGCTCTGGGAAGTGGTCAGGCTCAAGGACACACTGCCCACTGTCCACAGAGGGTGAAAAGGACCGGCCTTGGGATCAGGGTCAAGAGTCTCACTTCTCACTTCTTGGGTCCCAGGTCCGGGACTCCAAACCCAGCTTTGGATCACACTGTCCAGCCCTCTTGAGCTATAGGACCCTATAAGCTCCCACCAGCCCTGGATAGAAATACAGTTTGTCCTAGAGGTTTCCGCCGTCAGTGTCATGGCCTGCGCTGACCCCGAGTTCCTATTTCAGGAGCAGGGGCATTTGAAATACCTTCCTTTTTAAGAAATGAAACCTAAGGGTTCATTTGCCAATATTCCACGGACCTCTGCCGTGCCTTCTCAAAGAGCCCCTCAAAGGGGTGATCCTTTTCCTCCTACACTTTTCCAGTATCCGCCGCCCCCTCAAATGGATAGGTGACTACAACCTGCTTTCTTGACCTTTTGCAAAGCCCTGCATCTAAGATTTCTTTCATGAGAAAGATCAAAGCGTCCGCCCAGTCCTTGTATCCTTTTGCTGACCGTGGAAACAGCACTCGGTGGTGGGCTCGCTGCCCACGGCCACCGTCTACCCCGCCATGTTCCCAGGTAGGCGCGCGCCATGCCCCAGCCTGACCCCGGAGAGGCCAGCCCCATGTCACCAGCAAGTCAGAGGTGGGGCTTCCCGTCCAAAGTCCTCAGGGTGACGCAGCCCTGACTGCAGCTACCCGCCAGGCAGACTGTGGAAGCCTCCTCCACATCCTGTCCGGGAGCCACCGTCCTGATAAGCGGCACAGAAACCCCATTCTTCTATCCCTGGCGAGCCACATCACCTCGGCCCTGCCCTGGCTCTGGTATGGTGCTTCCAGCCCAAACAGGTACACGCCCTCTGGGTCCTGCCAGGCCGTCCTCAGCAGGCACCACCTCGTCCGGTGAGCACCACATCTCCCCTGGGCGCTCCTGGGCTCCTTTGCCACCCCCCGACCCCAGCGAGGGCCGCGTCGCGGATTCGCCACTCTTCCCCTCTTCCCATGAGTCGCTTCTTAACTCTGCTCTGCTCGTCGCGTGCACACGTGCTCGCCCCCACGTCCCCCGGCTCCGTCGGATGCCCTGCGTCGGTGAGCCATCAACCAGCCAGGGGCGGCCAACAGGAGGACTCGGTCCCCTCCGCAACCCCATTCCACATCGTCACTTGCATCGGCTCAGGGGCTGAAATAAAACCCAGAGCCCTTGGCCCTGGCCACGCGTTAGCAAACACCGAGGCCTTGGCCCAGCCTGGAGAGTCCAGGGGATCGCTCCGGTGTCGGGCTCCAGATCGCAGACTTGGAGAAAGCGCTGCCAGCACTGAGAGCCGATGACCTAGACAGCACCAAAATGGGTGAGGACAGGGCTCACGGCCATGCCCACCTCCGACCCGGGAGCCCCTTCTCTGCCATCCTGACACCCAGCATCACTGGGGTGGCCCCAGGTGGGAGCCGAGGACACTGGTGGCTCCTTGTGAAGGCACCAGCTGCCGGCACAGCTGGGTCCTTCCTAAATACGAGATCCCAAAACTGGGGGGGGGGGGCCGGAGAGGCTCCTGGAGAACAAAGAACAGGAGCAGCAAAGTGGGGGTGATGTTGGGGAGACGGCATAGCAACAGCAAGGACAGAAGAGAGGGGCTCCTAGGGGCTGAGGGCGAAGGAGCAGAAGGGAAGCAGGGCTGGTCCCATGGGAGCACGGGCTTGGAGCAGACTTAGTGGGGCGGTGGGGAGGGGGGGCTAGGTCAGCAGGCTGGGGCCCGGTCAAGGAGGTGCAAGGGGGCAGCCCGCCAGGAAAGGAAGCCCCAGAGGCCCCCTCTCTCTTGCAGCCCTACTCTGCTCTCCCCGGGCGCCACGTGACCCGCCCAGCCCCCTCTCTGCTGCGTCCCCAGGGAGTGGGGTGTGGTGAGCCATGCCCTCCTGTGTTCAGCTTTGGGGAGGGAAAAGCCCAGATGAGAGGTTTCCTTTCCTTTCCAGGACAGGCTACGAAGATTCCACACAGGATTCAAAAGCAAAGGGGGAAAACCCCAACCTTGGCCTTCCCAAGACAGTGAGGCTGCTGTGTTCTGTGTTTTGTTCTTCCCAGAGGGAGCACAAAGACACCATCGCCAGTCTAGACTGGGGCAAATTAGCGGCAGGGAGAGGGAGGTGGGATGAAGGGCTCATTAAAGCGAAGAAACCACAGGCTCTCCCCCCGCAGGCACCCCTTCCCTTTGGTGTCCAGCCAAGCCCCACAGCGATCTGTCACCTGAGCTGGACCAGGATGAACAGGGAAGGGAGAGAAAGGCCGGGAAAGGCCATCCACAGGGAGAGCATCCAGAGCGAGAGTGGAGGGTAGTGGTGGAGGGGGGGCTGGGGCCCGGTAAGGGCAATGCTGGCCTGTGGGCTCCTGCTTAGGAGGGGACTCCCTGCCCTTATCTTCAGATATCACCGATCCCAAGAGATGAGAGACAGGAAGAAAGCCCAACCTGGTGGGCAGTGGTTTCTGCTTTTTCTTAGAGGCCTGGAAGCAGCTAGTGGCCTGACCCTATTCCCTCTCGACCAGGCCCGGGTTCTCATCCGCACCCTCCTCCTCCTCCTCCTCCTCGGCCCCCAGAGTAAAAGTCAGAGAACATTCGGGTTACGGGGCCGTCGGAGGCCCCATTGCTCAACACCTTCATGGCTAAGGGAGAAACAAAGGCACAGGGAAGGTGCATGTCTTTGGAGATGGTGTGACAGCCAGTGGGTATGCCAGACCGACCTGGGGGGGACCCGCAGCTGTGCCACCATGACCCAGAGCAAGCTATATGCAACTTGGCCTTCACTTTGTCCGTGACCCAGACACAAACTCCCCTCCTTTTCGGGGCTCTTCTGTGGACATTCACTGTGAAGCGCCGGTCACAGCCCCCAGCCGAGAGCCGGTGGGGCTTGAGGGGGGTCTTGCCATCAAAACCGCTGGAGGGTCCCAGCAAGGTGGCCCTCGGGTTCTGGGGTGCCCACACCACCCGGTGACCTTCCCAACCCCACACCAGCTCGTGCTCCCCAGCCGTCTTGATTCCGTGACCTCCCCCTGGTCAGGACCAAGGCCAGCTGTAGGAACTGACGGCCAGACGGGAGCCCCCTCTCCAGGGTGACTCTGAATCTGCCACTGAGCGCTGGCTACGGGCGAGAGCTTACGTCACAGGTGAAGAGAGATGAGAGGAAGGGCCCCCCCACCATCTTCAAGGAGTTTACAGTGGAATCGGGGGCAAAGCCCCATCTACAAAGAACTAGAGGATGGTGCCCAACGAGCTCTAGGCTGTAGGGGAAGCATGAAGCACCCCACGGAGAACATTCCAGGAGAGGACGATGATCTGAGACAGAACGTGATGGACTTAGAAGGATGGGGATCCTTTTAATGGACAGAGAGAGACTGGGAGAGGCACGAACTATGGGAAGAAGGAACAGAGCAAGCCCGGCGCCATCCAGGCCTTCTTTCTTGCCCCTTCCCCCACTTCAACGCCCACATATGTGTGTGCACACATAGGCACACACACACATACACACACACACACACACACACACACACACACACACACACGACATGTACAGAAGTCACAGGCCAGCTCTCCTGGACATCACTCTTGTAAAAACTGTTCCTGTGCACGGGAAAACATCACAGTCCACCGCGTCTGCTGGCTTTCGGGGGAAAACCCGAGTACTCAGTGCCCTGGCCCCGGCCCCGGCCCCACCCGAGGGCTTTCCCCAAGGCCAAGTGTGGGGATGTACCCCAGGGGTGTCCAGCCCACCGTTGGAGGCAGACTCCCATGCTGAATGAGACGCTTGGAGGGTTCCCTTGAGATCCACTTACTGCCTGTGTCCACTCAGATCTCTCACTTAACGTCTCAGGCCTTGAACTTGGGGAGAGCTTTAGGCATGTGTCCTGTGGGCAGCAGCACAGCACACAGTCCCCGCAGCAATGACCCGTGGCCAAAGTCCGCTCATCTCTCATCTGCCACCTCCAGACACTACGCCCATCAGAAGGTGCCTAAGGTCCTCCAGCTGGAATGGAAACCATCGTCCCTACCACTTGAAGCAGGCGGTAGGAGTGTCGGGCGTGGCTGCGGGTGTTTTACATGTCGCAACACCCTTCGCCCTCCCGACCTCAATATCCCCATTTTACAGATGGAGAAGCTGATGCACAAGCAGCTGTCCCCAAAGTCACCCAGCCACAAAGTGACAATGGTCACATACTTGGGGTCCTCTGGGCCTCACACAGACTCATCAAACCATCCAGGAGAGAGGGTGACCCAGGCTCTGGTCCCCAGCAAGGGAGGCAGGTGCTGCCTTACGCCCACTCAGCAGCGCTCTACAGGCTGAGCCCACTCTCTGGAGGCAACGAGAAAAGGCCAGACTGAGGAGGCATTAAGCAGAGACCTCCAGAGTTCAGGGGGTTGGAACATCTTTCCAGCAGGTGTTCTCAGCCTCGCCACTGCAGACGTTTTAGGTCAGACCATTCTTTGCTGTAGGGGCTCTCCCGGGCACTGTGCGACGGGTCTCTACCCACCCGATGCCAAGAGCATCCTCCCTGTCCTGATAACCAAAACATCGCAGACACTAGAACTTCTCCGTGGGGGGGGTGGGGTTATGGGGGGAACGGAGTTAGTGGCAAATCGGCCCTGCTTGCACACCCCTTCCCCGGGGGGGGGGGGAATCAACAGCTCAGGTGAGCTGGCTTCCTTGCCAAGTACCCGAACACCAGAAACAATGATCCGGACCGGCGAGTACAACATCCGATCTCATGGGTGTCACTTGAGAATTCCTAGGCTCGGTGGAGCGGAGTCTTCTTGGGGACTCAGCAGCGGCTGGACAGACTCCTGGGATTCAGGGTCAAATTGACACTGAGGAACGACGGGAACTCTGCCCCCTCATTCCCAAGGCAGCAGCTCGGGGAACTCGGAGCTGCACGATCCCAGACGAGCTGCGCACTCCGTGTGCTGTGTGAATGGCACCCCCCAGGGTGGGGTGGGACGTTCCTGCTGGAACCCCAACCGCAGGATAGTGCTCAGCAGCGGGTTTAGTTCTGCGCTTGGAGGCTCCGGCAGGGAGAGTCACCGATCTCCCTGAGGGCGGGCAGGAGAGCGCCCCTGCCACCCACAGCCTGCCCTCCGGGTTACACTCTCCGGCCTGCCGATCACAGAAGGAGAACGAAATATTCCTGACAAACCCTGCTTCACCCGGGCTCTCAGATCCTCCCCTGGGCCGTGAGCGTGTGTGTTCTTGTGCGGCGGGCCCTTACATACTGTTTAGATTGTTATCGTCCTGCCCTGAAAGGCCCGAGTGTTCAGGCTCCGGTGACATCACCGGCTTCCCACTCGGGCTGCCGCTGGAGGTGCCTGACGAGCTCGCAGGTGGGAAGGGGCTGGATGCTCCCCATGGGGCCGCCGGCGCCCTGACTGCTCCATGGAGCTGGGTTAGCACGGAAGGGACCTTCCCCCGCCCCCTTCTCTCGGTTTTGGGAGGCTTATTGCCCAGGCTGGAAAGCCGAGATGACCCATCCTTTCCCTTAAAGTCAGGAGGCCCTTCTCCAAGAGGGCGGGGAAGAGCCCCGGGAAGTCAAGCCACGAGGCAGGGTGGTGTAGGAGGGTGACTCAGGCCACCGCTGCACACAGAAGAGCAGAGAGGCCTCCTGGGTATCTACGGGACCTCTCCCTCCCCGAGGGACGCCCTGGGGCTCTTCACCGGGAAGTCTCCCAGCACATGAGTCAGTCCTAGCTACAGGCCAGGTGAGAGGCTGCCTGGGGGCAGGTGCCCAAGAGCAGCGTGTTTACGTGTTCATAAAAAGGCTCCAGCCGGTTCGCAGTAGCTCTATCAATAGCTCCAAACCAAAAGTTAAACAAATGTCCATTAAGGACCCGAAGGAATAAAGAAGCAGTGATCTTTTCACCGCGTGCATCATGTAGAGCAACGAGAACCAGCGAACGGCAGCTCCGTGCCACAGCAGGAAGCAGCTCAGAGGCAAAACCGAGAGCGAAAAGGCCTAGAGACGCTGTGTGCTTCTAGCTGCGTAAACAGCGAGCTACACCTTCTTACCCGCTCATTGATAGGAAGCGTGGGTCCTATAGCAACACTTTATTGGTGAGTTCTCCTTGAAAGTCATTGATTTTTAGGGGCACCTGGATGGCTCAGTCAGTTGAGCATCCGACTTTTGGTTTCGGCTCAGGTCAGGATCTCAGGGTCCTGGGATCGAGCCCCGCATCGGGCTCCCTGCTCAGTGCAGAGTCTGCTTGTGGGTTCTCCCTCTGCCCCTTGCCCAGCTGTATCTCTAATAAATAAGTAAATCTTAAACAACAACAACAAAACCCTAATTGATTTTTAAAGACAATGCATTCTAGCCAAGAACGCAGATGCTCTCATGGAAGGATTTCGGGTCCTGGGTGGTGGTGGCAGGGGTCGGGGGGTGGGGCTCATACCAGGGCGACAACTATCGCCTTTTAATAAACAGGCTTCACTGCAGCTGTAAGCACATGCCGAGAAGAGCACATACTCTAAGAGTTCTGCTTGAGGAATTTCTGGAAACTTACTGATCATCACGAAACCCACACTCAGCTCGAGCCAACAGAACACGCCGAGCACCCCAGGAGCCTGCAACCCCGGGGTCCCTGCTCTCCGAGAGGAGCCCCTGTCTTCACTTCCAATGGCTCCGCTTGGCAGTTCCTGCTTGGGGACGTTCTGCAAATACTTTAGGGGGCCCTACAAGACCCAGGTGGAGGATCTCGTGAGGGTTATGGGCGCTGAACACTTTGCAAACCTGGAATGTGGGTGGTTTTCCCCGCACGGTAGGTCTGGAGACCCCCCCAGGGTTGGGTCATCCCTGGGATACCTCCCTTCATTCCCCTGCCACCCGGCACTCCTGTCTCATTCGCTGAACGCTGCAGTCCCTCCATCTGCACGAGCAGCACGTGAGGGGAGGGGAGGCACCAGAAACACTTTGTTTTCCAGCACGAAAAATACCATGACAAGCCACTAAAATATTTTCTGGCATTCTGGTACTTGCGCCTGAAGAGCTTTAAGTAAACGCTTTTATAAACATTTATTCCTTCTTTCACTTGGGGGCTGTAAGTCTGTTTTCTATTTTGTAGACAGAGTAACCAAGGTCCCACAGAGGGCAAGTGACACTCTGAGGAACACAGCACAGGCCCCCGCGATAAGGCAACCCGAGCCAGGTTCCAAGCCTCCCCCATACGCCGTCTCTGTATAAAACCACAGAAGCTGGGGAGAAAAGCGGCCAGTGACGGCTTCGGGGAAGGAAGAGCACCGACCCTGATGTCATTCGTGGCCTCTCTCTCAAGCACCTTACACACGCCCTGACAGGGGATCTGGGGATCTATCCTCTAAGCCTGTACAGATCGAGGCACTTCCTACCCCGTCCACGGCTACGCCCGAGTGGGGACCGCCACCATCTCCAGCCTGGTTTATAGTGGCAGCGCCCTGCCGGGTCTCCCTGCTTCTCCCACTGCCCCTCCCGTCTGTTCTCTCCACACCTGGCCCTTGGCTTCAAACTGCTGGGGCTGCCCCTCTCACGCAGAGGCAGAGCCCAGGTCCTTCCGTCGGCTCGCCATGACCGACGTGTCCCCGCCTTCTGTCGTCTCGCTGACCTCTATTCCTCTTCCCTGCCTCCCTCCACTCCAGCTGTCTGGCCTCTCTCTCTCTCTCTCTCTCTCTGCCCTTTTCTCTCTGCATGCTTGGTTGCTCCTGCTTTGGGTGTTTCTACTGGAATATTCCTCCTTGGATATCTGTAGCTCACTTCTTCACCGCTTTTAAGACTAGGCCGGGGGCGCCTGGGTGGCTCAGTGGGTTAAAGCCTCTGCCTTCGGCTCGGGTCATGATCCCAGGGTCCTGAGATCAAGCCCCACATCGGGTTCTCTGTTCAGCAGGGAGCCTGCTTACCTTCCTCTCTCTCTGCCTGCCTCTCTGCCTACTTGTGATCTCTATCAAATAAATAAATAAATATCTTTAAAAAAAAAAAAAAAAAAAAAAGACTAGGCCATCCGACTCTTCCAAGACCAGGTCCTCAAAGACATCCTGGCTTTCGTCCATGTTTCTTGACCACTAGCTCTGGGGGAAGCCGGCTGCCGTGTCGTAGGACCCTCAAGCAGCCACACAGAGGCACCCACGTGACAGAAGGCCTCCGGCCAGCAGCCATGTTCTCCGCCATCTTGGAAGCTGGTCCTCCAGCCCTGTCCGGCCTTCAGGTAAGTGCAGCTCTGGCTGACCCTTGACCGCAACCTCAAGAGGGACACAGAGCAGGGACCCCTCAGCAAAGCCACTCTCCGGTTCCAAACCCACAAAGAATGTGAGATAATGCTTACTGGTTTGAGCTACCAAACTCTGAGCTATTTTGTTATTTGCAGGCATTGTAAGAGAGTCGCCTTCCCACCGAGATCTGCCCTCATCCCCGTATCTAAAATTACAAACCGCCTAGCACTTCCACTCCCCTTTAAGCCTAGTGGATTTTTCTTCTCCTCCTCTTTTTTTTTTTTTTTTTTTTTAAAGATTTTATTATTTATCTGACAGATAGAGATCACAAGTAGGCAGAGAGGCAGGCAGAGAGAGAGGAAGAGAAGCAGGCTCCCTGCTGAGCAGAGAGCCTGATGCAGGACTCGATCCCAGGACCCTGAGATCATGACCTGAGCCAAAGGCAGAGGCTTAACCCACTGAGCCACCCAGGAGCCCCCTTCCTTTTTAAAGAATTACTCCTACCATCTAACCTACTGTACAACGTACTCATTTTTCTTGTGTTATGGTCCGCTCTCTTCCCCCATGTCCTACCCGGCATCAGAACAAGCTCAGAATCTCTGTTCACCGCTCTGTCCTAAGCACCTGCACGAGTGCCGGGTGCAGAGAGCCACGAAACAGGGATGCACGCAGGTGCGGGCCCAGGAGCTCCTGCACGGCCGCCGTCCCCTCCGCTCCCAGCCCCAGGTCATCAGCCAGCAGTGGGAAGGTCACAGCTCCCCGGGCCGTGGTGTCTTCTGCTCTGAAATAAGGAGGCTGAAGTCAGGTGACCCCTAAGCTCTTTACTAGATCCTAAGCTCAGTAATTTCCACACAAGGGCGGCTCTGTGGGCTCTCCAGATTCCCAGGGCCACAGAGACAGGCCTCGGCGTTTGCCGAAGCTCCTTTCCCTGGCTGGGCACATCTGGGAAGCCGAAACACAGAACCATCGCCTTGTGCACATCTGGACGGCATAAAGCAATCACTCCGAGAGGAAACTCGGAAACGGCCGCTCAGCAAAAAGCCGCGCCTCGGTGCGGGCCAAAGGAGAGGGGCTGAAAGGCTCCTTTCTTTTCCACCCACAGTACAATCTTCTGGGCAGAATCAAGGCTGGGTGCTCTGCGGCTGGGATTGCAGCGGCTCTCACCAGCCTTCGACTGCAGCCTGCCGCGCTGCTCCCCCTGCCTGGCTCCGGGCCAATGCAAAACTCAGAGCAGGGGACTTCTCCGCCCCCCACTCCCTTGTTAAGACCAAAGGATACCTTCACTTATCCTTGGGGCATGTGGACCGAGTTCAAAGCCGAACACCACCTGCTCCTCCTCCTCCTCCCGCAGGGAGAGCGGCTGAACAAACCAAACAGGGAGCTTTGAGCTCTGGTGAGAAATCAAGGGCGATTTGCACGCAGTTCTGACCGCAGCTGGGCAGAGAAAGGCGCCTGTCAATGTGTGTGCTGCGGACGACCTACCCGGGCCCCCAGAACAAAGAGGAATGATAGTCCTTTGCAAGTGAAACAGGTTCAGGGGCTCTGAACCTCCTGCTCTCTCTCCTTGCTGGCAAAGATAAACAGTGCAGGGGGCGGGGGAGACGCGGGCAGGGAAACGTGCACTTCTACCCACTTCCAAGTTCACCGCCAGTGATGGCCGTGGCCAAGACAGCTTGGAGCACCGGAAGGCTTGAGCTGCAGTTCAAAGCGTGTGCACTGAGTCAGCCTGGTGCAAACAATCAGGGATGCTTGCAAGGAGCGGGTGAGGGCTGGTGAAGACCTGGGGGTTACGGGGTCTGGTCTGCTCTCACTGTGGATCTTTAAAGGTCTCCTCAGGGGGCAGGTGGAGAGCGGGAGCAGGACTCAGGGAGTTCAACGGTCCTGAGGCCCAGCCCTGGACCCCTAGCTTCAAACCGGGCCACTTCCCCAACCCTCAGCATCCTACGTCCATGAGACCAGCGCCTTCCGCTCTCAAGCTTGACGATAGACCGAGAGCCCACAGCCCACAGCCCACAGCCTCTGAGCGCATGCTGACGGGAAGAAAAGCAGGCGGGGTGCTGGCAAGAGAGCTAACAAGAAGGAAATCTCTGCATTCCCTGTTGTGGCTAGCTGGGGCCGCTGAGCTTTGCTGCTGGGAAACCGCTAGGTCTTCTCGGCTTCTCAGTGTGGATTAGGGGGAGTGCAAGACGCCTGTCCCAGGAAGCCAGTGCCAATGAGGTGGGCAGCAGACAACCATCCGCGGGGAGTGTCGTGCCTGCTGCCGGGCGCATGCCACGGACGACACCAAGATGGTGGGCGAGCAGCCGCTGCTTCTGGAAACCGCTGGTGCTGTTCACAGAGGTAACTGGCCACCAGCGACTGAAGCAGGGGCACCAGACAGCTTACGTAAAAAGCCCCTACTTTGCACCAGATCCGGAGAGAAGTGCTCCTGATGAGTCCTCTAATTTTACTCTGGCGATTACCCTACACAAGGAATGCCAGTAACCCATTTCATAGATGCAGAAACTGAGGCTTAGAGAGAGGGTGAAGTGTCTCTCCCAAGTTCATGAGCCCCAAGGAGCCCCCAAATCACATCTGTTGATTTGAGAGCTCATGAGGCTCACCTCCTTGTGCTGACACCCCCCCACCCCCCACCCCCCCACTCGCCGGCAGAAAGCTTGCAGAGCGAGGCTGGATCTTCCTGGAATCTTGGTTTATGAGGGCTAACCTGTGATTATGGGCAGTGTTTCACACCAGGAAGCCGTCTGGTACCCATTTTCAACTGTAGGGGTTAGGGATGTGGAGGCCTAACATAAACATTGTAAGAGAGCCTGTTGGTTTAAAATATTCATGCTCCTTAATTATGTGTAAAATCAAAAGAGGTTCCCAGTATTTTCAAATGAATGGCTGGGTTCTAACACATCTCCGGGATCCTTTTCTTGGTCAGTAACTATAAAGAATCCCTTGGCTATTATATGTAGATCTCAGCGTGCTAGAATGGATTGCCCCCTGCCCCCGGGCCATTTCCTGAGGTGCCCGGAATCCTTGCACTCCCTTTGAGGGGTAACTAAGGGGTAACTGAGGGGTAACTAAGCCCTGCAAGTCTAGAGTGAGAGGAGGGCATAATCACAGGCTCTGATGGGGCACAAAAGGAGGCGAAAGGATGGACAGTGTCCATCACACGGCCAAGAAAGCACAACAGATCTTGGTCCCCACCCGAGGAGCCACTCAGGGACACAGGGGGGTGAGATCCCACCCAGTTAGAGCTGAGATTTAAGGATCATCCCATGCAAATAGGGGATTATGGAGAAGAATGCCTTCCCCGCTGTGTCCTATAAAAAACAGCCAGTCCTCTGGCCTCTTCAAGAGCACCAGTGTCATCCAAAACAGAGAGGCAGGAAAACTGCTTTCCATTAAAGGAGATTAAGGAGCCGTGACAACCAAACGCAATGCCAAAACCAACAGATAAGACATCAGCGGACACATCTCTAAAGCACATTCGGGAGTGATTACAAAAATTGGATGGGGTCCGTGTAGCAGACAATTTCATTAGGTCAGTGTTGCATTTCTTGGGTGAGATAATCATATCGTGGTTATGGGAAAGAACATTTCTACTCTTTCTTTTTTCCCTCGAAATCAAGTAAGTTGCTTAGCTCTGAGACTTCTCAGATAACTTAATATACAAATTTAATCATTCATCAAATATTTAAAGAGTCCTTACTATGTGCCACGTACTCCATATATATATATTTTTTACTTTTTATTCTGCAGTAATTTGATACTTACAGGAAAATTACAGCTTTCCTTCGTCCCCATCATTCAGATTCCCTAATGTTAACAACAGACATAACCACAGGTACAATGATCAAAACCAGGTGAATGACATTTTACATCAGTGTGAAAAAGAAGGAAGGATCCCAACCCTCCCCCTCCCCCCGCCCCCGCGAGTAATCAGTGTTCTTAGTTTCTGGTTTATCTTTGTACAAATGAGTAGATACATCTCTATTTTATTACCCCACCCCTTTTACACAAATGTTAGCATACTATAGATGCTCTTTCTCCCGTTGCTTTTTTCACTTAACAGTATGTTCTGGTAATCCCGGCAAATCAACTCACAGAGCTCTTCCCCCCATTCTTTGTTGTAGCTGTATACTACTCCACTGTGTGGCTGTACTCCTTTATTCAACCCTATTGAGGTTATTTCCAATCCCTTGCAATTATGAACAATGTTGCAATGAATAAAGAACCTTGTGCATATCCTTGATTTCACAGTGGTAGAAGTGTATCTGCACAGTAGATTGCTAAGGGCTGCCCAGATCAAAAGGGAAAGGCAAATGCAGTTTTGCCAGATGTCAACAAGCTTCTCTCCAGAAGGGCTGCATAAGTTTGCATTCCCACCAGAAGGATAAGAGCGTGCTGGTTTTTCCACAGCCTCACCACAGACTATGGTGTCATATTTTTAAATTATGCCCACCTGATAGGTAAGAAATGATATCTTGGTGCGATTTTTTTTTCTTCGTCCTATTTTAATGAGCATTTTTCTAATTAGGAGTGTTTCAATATTTTTCCTACATGCTGGATGGCCATTTTTATACCTCTTTTGTGAGCACTGTTCATGTCTTTCCCTCTATTTTTTGTTTATCAGAATGTTCTTATTCTTAAAAGATGCAGCTGACATTCAGAGGTGAGGGGCCCTGAAATGTCAGATGGTTCAGGGGGAAAGAAAAGTACGTGTGTGTGTGCGCGCACGTATGTTTATCTATTGAGAGAACAATAGTCTTATTATATACACACACATACACACACAGCCCCTCCCTCTCCACATACACACAAAATGAGTCAGTCGTCAACAGCCACTGTGTGCCCTCAGATAGCTGCTGCAAACATGCTCGGTCGCCCGGCTTCCCCTTCTGCCTTTATGGCTTCCACATGACAAGTCCCTGTGGGAAGGACTTCAATGCTGACAAGCTGGGCTCATCCCTAGGAAGCCCAACAAACTGACAGCATTCTGGTGAGCCCCTCCCCCAGCCAGATGTCCCCTGTCTCCTGGAATCCCGACCAGCCAACGTCTTCAAGGTGGGTCTCCCGGGCCTGATCACTCCCCACTGACCTTCACAGTATGTACCCCGATTACTTACTTTAAATCAGCCCACCTTCTATTCTTCCAATGTCTTTTTAAATAAAATTGTAATACCTTTGTAAGGGAAAAAAAACACCTGTCTTATTTGCCCGACGCCGACAGTAACCCCAGAAGCAAACATGTTGAAAGCAAATCAGAAATACTGAGTTGGCGTGGATGTGATGGAAATCTAGACCCTCAGATTTGGTGTCTGGGTGTCTGGTTCTGCGAGCCCCCCCCCCCAATGGTCCCTGCCACTTGCTAAAGTCAAAAGTCCCAGATGGAAATTCCCCATAATCTTTTCTTCAAGGGGGGAGGGGTTCCCAGTGCAAATAAAGTCTGTGGTCCGGATGGTCACAGTACTCCGATGTGGCATCTGGGAGGGAGATGAAATCCGGATGTTGAAAGAGCTGTGACTGATGCCCGGAAGTAGAAAGCGCCCAGTACGTGCCCGCTGCTGCTTCCACCACCAAGAGGACGGGTAGCCGTGTGCACAAAAAGAGTTAATAGAGCAGGCCTGAGACTGCCCTCTTTAGAAACCTCTGTTTGCAGAGGTTGGCTCTTTGCTGGTTTCTGGGAACCTGCTGAGGGTCTCTCCGTGCCCAAACTGTTTGTGCAAATCATACTGTTTATGCCGAACACCTGCTTCGCTTCTGGGAGTCTGGAATTTCAGTATGCAATAGTCAGAAGGTGCCAATGTGACCAGCCCCCAGTAAAATCTCTGGGCACGGAGTCTCTAATGAGTGCCCTGGGTAGACAAGAACTTGCATGTGTTGTCACAAATCCATCCCCGGAGGAATTAAGCACACGCGGTGAGCTAGCAAAGGAAAGGCCTTTTGGAAGCTTGTGCCTGGCTTCCTCCAGACTTTGCCCCACATACGTCCTTCCTTTGCTGATCTGACTTTGTATCTTTTCCCTATAATACATCTGATCTGTGAGTACGGCTAGATGCTGAGTCGTGTGGGTCCTTACAGTGAATCACCTAACCGGGGTGGGCCTCCAGGGTAAGCAGCAGCAGCCACAGCAGGGACTGTGGCCGATGTCAGACGGCTGGGCGGAAGGAAAGCTGCACACAGCACCCATCACACCCTAGGGTTCCAAGTAGGAGGCAGCCGGGGTTCCCGACCTCAGTGGATTGGAAAGGGGGGCAAAGGGCTGGGGGGGCTGGGAGAGGCTCAGTACATGAAACCCAAGGCCAGAGGTCACCATGGGAACCCAGGAGGTGCATTCGAGACAATGCCTGACACCAGGTGGGCCCATCACATCACAGAGAAGATAGCGGGAGATAGGACAGCGTCCTACCGAGGCCCCTTGGTCAGGAGAGAGCTAAGGCTGGCAACTGGAATCTGCTTTAGGGAAGAGGAGAAGGGGGGGGGAGTGTCCCCCCACTGCCTGTTTATAAGCCAAACTGAAAATATTTAAGACTAGAGGTGACAAGACAATCTTTAAAATGGCATGTGTCTACCATCCAGGCAAATGAAGGCTAAATTCACGGACAAGAGAGGTTCTCAAACTTGAGGGTCCAAGAGAATCACCTAGAGAGGGTCTGTTAAAGCACAGACTGCTGGGCCCGCAGAGCAGCCGGCAGACAGGAGCGGGGCCTGAGCACACACACTTAGAACAGGTGACACTGAGCTGCTGGGAGCCACACTTTAAGACCCACCGACACAGAGACATAGATCTACACAGCACGATCAGAACCAACGGGCCTTGCACTGCAGGAGGAAGAACGGTCTGCCCCAAACTGCACGGTGACTCTGGCCAAGGAGAACTCCATGAATCCACCCCTCCGATGGGCAGCAGCGGTATGGGGAGGCTGGGCTCAGGAAAGGCTCAGGCGGGAGATGGGCTCGTCAGAAGCCCCAGTGAGGCTGTCTCGGCAGAGTGCTGGGGAAACAGAAATGTTCTAGAGCCTTCCAAGAGGATGCATGCCCAGCCTGTCTCAGGGACCCACAGCATGTAGGCAGTAGCGGGATATCCCAGCCCAAGCCAGAGTCCAGATGGAACTTTTTTTTTTTTTGGATTAAGTGTCTATTTAATTGAGAATTTTATGAACATTTAATTTTTATAAACTCTTCATTTTCTTTGAGCCAACGAAAGAGCTCCTTTACAAATTGATTTTGACTGTACCAACCGGAGGTCAAAAAACAGTCTTTCTCTACACACATTTATATACATATAGACAGACACAAAGTCCTTATAGCTTCTGGGTTTTTTTTTAAGATTTTATTTATTTATTTGACAGAGAGAGAGATCACAAGTAGGCAGTAGGCAGAGAGGCAGGCAGAGAGAGAGAGGAGGAAGCAGGCTTCCTGCTGAGCAGAGAGTCTGATGCGGGGCTCGATCCCAGGACCCTGGGATCATGACCTGAGCTGAAGGCAGAGGCTTTAACCCACTGAGCCACCCAGGCGCCCCCATAGCTTCTGTTTTTAAAACAATATAAAACTCATAGTTCATATGTAATAGCTGGAAGAAATTAAGGGGTCCCTGTTAAGTCTCGGTTCTGCCGAGGGAGTTCTCCCAGCAGACAGGCATGAGTTCTGGGCTCCAGGAAAGACTGCAGGCATCCAGAAAAGGGACAGTCCCCTCCTATTTCCTCAGGCCCAGGGTTTTCGACTGGGGCCAACTCAGCCTCCCTGGGGACACCGGCCATGTCTGGAGACGTCGTGGCTGTTACAGCTGGGGCTGGCCTCCCGACGTCTACCGTGAGGCAGCCAGGGACGCTGCTAACCATCCCACAACACACAAGCTGCCCCCGTGACACAGAAGTCTCAGCTTCGGGGCGTCGGAAGTGTGGAGGAGAGAAAGCCCATCTACACCCGAGCACAGCAGGCTCTGAAGACAGTCAGCACAGCGTCAGCGGGGACCTGTGATAATGGGAAGATGCAGCTAGAAGGTGTCCATACAGTGACTGAGAAATCCTTGGCCGTGCTCCTTGGAGGCGGGCTAGGACGCAGCTGGTGTAAGAGGCTGCTCCACGGTGTGTAAGGAGGGAGATCCACAGAGGGCCTTTCCCCACTGCCAAGGCCAACTCAGAGACAGCATCACCCTTTATAAGCCCAGCAAGGCCCACCGCCCTCCTCCCGGAGCCTGAATTCCAAGCTCATTCCAGCCCCTTCTCCCTCCATGCATCTCGGAGCAGGGACAACCACATCCATCCGCTCACATCCCGTTGACAGAGAGAGCGAGTCTGCCTATAAATGGCATTTTTGGAATACAATATTTATACGTTTTTTGAGCTCTTAGCAGGTTTCCCCATAAAGCTCTGCTGTAAATGGCAGGCTGGTGCCCGCTCAGCTCACAAAAGCCCATTTAACTCATCCATTCACGGCTTCTAAGTATCCAAGTCCCTTACGGCTTACATCAAGCCTGTGGGGGAGGTCAGGAACTGAATCACCGTTTAGAACATGTTTGTTTTCCCTTACGGGAAAAGGCCTTCCCTCTGAACGGTAGGAAGGCAACAAGAAAGCATTAAAGAAATGCGTCTGAGACAGAACGTGGAGACGGGAGGAATCTGAAACTCCAAGGAGAACATTCTTCAGCCGCGGAGGTCACGATCACGAAGCAATTCAAGGATTAATCAATCCCTAAGTCACTGCTGATTTCCTAGTGTCTCCCTCTCGGCCAAGTTGGCTTGATGACTCAAAAGGGCAAAACCCCCCAGAGAATCTATCCTTCGAGGAAGGGCAGGAGCTGTTGGAACTGAAGAGGGACAAGCAGGCCAGACGCTGGGGCTCTGTTGAGTTCCCTGGGGGAGGCCGGCCACGCAGGGAGATGAAGCCCCGTGTTTGTCCGGACTACAGCAGCGTGAGAGGGGGACACGGCCTGATGTTAGGAGGGCTCGGAGGGCCTGGTAAGAATTCTCTTTTAATTGTGCTAAAATTCACACGGCTCACTATTCACTGTTCCAACCCCTTCTCAGTGGATAGTTCAGCAGCATTTAGTACATTCACGATATCGTGCAACCACCTCCACTGCTGAGTTCCAGAACATTCTCATCACCCCAAAAGGAGACCCCATGCTCATCGGCCGTCGTCTCCTCTCCCTGTCTCCCCAGCCAGGCTCGCACTAATCCGCTGTTGCAGCAGCACAGAAACAGGATCATAGGCTGTGTGACCTTCTGCGATTCGCTTCCTTCCCTGAGCACGTTTTCAAGGTTCATCCACACTGTATCCTGTATCAGTACTTCGTGTTTTGGTAAAGATTTATTTATTTATTTGAGACAGAGGACAACAGCAAGCACATGAGTGTTGGGGGCGCGGGGAGATGGAGAGGGGGAGAGAGAGAATCCCAAGCAGACTCCATGCGGAGCGCGGAGCCTGACTTGGGGCTCGAGCTCACCGCCCTGAGACCACACCTTAGCTGAAACCCGGAGCCGGATGCTTAACCGACTGAGCCACCCAGGCGCCCCTCAGTACTTTGTTCGTTTTTGTGGCCAAAGAACATTCCTGTGTATGGACAGACCTCATTTTGTTTATCTACTCATCCGTGGATGGGCACAAGAGTTGCTACGAACGTGCGTGTACGGGTGTTTGTTCGCAGACCCGTTTCAGTTATCGGGGCCCGTGCGGGGAGCGGAACGGCTGGGCGGAGCCAGTGGGAAGGATCTGGTGCTTGTCTCGGAGTGTGGGGAGGCCGTTCAGGTTGGAGCCACATTATTAGAATCATGTTTTGAAGCGTTCACTGTGGCTGGCATGGGGGGAGGGTCACGGGGAGGCAGGAGGGGCCCAGGTGGACGCGGGAGGAAGGAGAGAAGCGGCGGGTCCCACCCCACTCGCCGCTTTGGCCCCTGCTGGGGACATCTCGTCACAAGTGAGAAAGAGCCATTTTCCCTGTTGACATTTTCCCCTGAAATCAATCACAGGTGAGCCAAGAGCAGAGCCCGTTCTGGGCAAGACAGGCATGTCAAGCGGATCTGAACTTCTTCCCACCTGGACAACGAGAAACTCACTGGCCTCCAAGAGCTTTTCATAGTCTCCTTTGGCCGAGAGCAGAGCCCCGTTATGTCTGAGGGAGCCTCCCCTTCCAGACTGTTCCCTGCGCTGGGCTGTACACCCCAGTGCTTTGCCTCCAAATGGGAGGTGATTTCCACCCTAAAGGAAGCTAAGCCTCAGCTGTCTTTAACAGTCCCCTTGTTCATATAAACTGCCTGACTTCTGAGTCAATCTCAAGCACAGGGTAGAAGTTCAAAGCTGCGTAACCTAAGACCTATAGCATCCCCCCGAGGCACCCATTTCTTTAAGACTCTTCACAAGGAGTTATATTCATTCCTGTTCTGTCCTGGGAGCAGCACAGGAAAAAGCGGGCACCAGACCCTCAGACAGGAAGTGGGCCATGAGGCCAGGTCACCGGCAGAGTCTCGAGGAGGCTGTACTTCCTGCAAAATCTTCCGGGTGCCCTCTACATTCGAATTCATCACCAGCAGCTATGGGCAAAGGCCCCCCTGGGTGGCTAGTTCTCCACAGGGCCCGGCTGGCAGGAAGGAACGATGCGCCAATGAACGCATAAGACAGGCGCACCCACGGAGAAAGAAGGGTACCCACGATCGCTTTGGTTTTGCCGCTCCATTTCTTCATGGCTGATCTGGAGGGTGGGGAGGACAGCAGGGATTTTGCACCGCACCCCTGGCCTATAAAAGCTCCTCCTTAGAGGCAAAGGGGTGATCTGGGGAGAATCCCATGGAGGTAAACACAGAGCCACGAAACCAAAGTGTAGCCAACAGATTTGCCACCAGAGGCTGTTCCCAGAGTATCTGCAACTCCATCATTTGCATCTTCCCAGGGGAGCCTGGGCCCCAGGATTCCTCTCGGAGAACTGGCAGCTTGTGGCTCAGCCTTCTAAGAGCTTAGAAGATTTCACAATCAAACTTTCGGGAGTAAATATTTGCATTGACTCCCAAGAACGATTTTCTGCTCCAGCTCTGGCCCCCAAGGGTCATTTCCCGGGGCCCGCTCACAGCTCGAGATGATCTGCAGGCTGTGTCCAAAAGTGGATTTGCCAGGCTCCCTGGACAGCTCGTGAGTCAGAGACTGGGTTCCTCGACTTGCTTCCTTGCCTGGGAAGCATCTGGACTCACCACACCAGGGGTCAGCGGAACATCTGGCGAAGTCAACGGTGCGAGTGTCCGGCCTGTGGTCTGGAGGCTATGCCCAGGCTCGTGGGACAGGCAGACAATTTACGAGCAAAGTAACACATCATAAAAGCAAGCAGCAAATGCAAGAAGCCAACAAGCCAGGACAGAAGACCTTTCTTCCTGACCAGGGATGCTAACAGAGCCACCTCCCTGGGTGGGGGGCAGGCCTGCATGGCCGGTCTTGACAACAAAGGTCAAGGACAACTCAGGGGACTTTCCTCAGGACCCTACAACACTACTGGAAACCTGGCCTCCTGCTACCTGGGTCCCCAGCAGCTGGAACTTGCCAGCATGTGTACGGTGCACAGGCTTGGTCCCAGGTTACCTGGGGGGCGGGTGATGACTCATTCAGCTCATGAACCACCTTTTGGCCTTTGATTCTGACTAAACTGATACAGGATGGACCAGGCAATGGAAAGAAGCCATGCTGAGTAGGAAAAGGGCTTCTATTAAACCCTGCTGCCCACAAAGACTTACCAACTTCCTAAGTGCCGGGTTCCATGCTCGGGATGGGAAAAAAGCCAGCAAGCAAACACTTCCATGCAGGGGAGCTGAGGTCAGGGCTGGGGAGGACACGGCCGTGGGAGCTGATGGTGAATTTCCGGGAGGATCTCACTGAGACGGGGTGTCCACAGTTCGACTCGGAGAAGGAGAGAAATTGAAACCAAGAGCCGAAGAATGAATGGGAGGGGCAGCAGTTTAGAGAGAGCGTTTTGGAGGATGAATGCTCCCTGCAGAGGGCAGAGCAAAGGCCTGTGGGTGAGCACGATCTTTGTGTTCTGAAATCTGAAAGGTCCTGAGTGGCTGATGTCTACTGGGGAATGGGGGTGGGGTGGGGTGGGGGGGGAGTGAACTTGAACTTTACTCCAAACACAATGAGCCCCAAGAGGGTTAATGTCAGGAACACGGCGAAGGTTAGTTTTCACAATGGGGCTGAACTAGGCCTCTTGGGCTGTTTGGCTGGCCTCCCCGTAACATGCCTACAGATGCTAGTTGGGCACCAAGGGCCAAGGAACAATTCAGGAGCCTGGGGAACTTTTGGATGTTGAAACAGCCAGATTTCAGTTTTCTGCACTAAATATTTTTTTTTTTTAAGGATTTTATATATTTGCAAGAGAGAGGGAGAGCACGAGCGGGGGAGGGGCAGATGGAGAGGGAGAAGCAGGCTCCCTGCTGAGCAGGGAGCCTGATGACGGGCCGACCCCAGGACCTTGAGATCAGACCTGAGCCGAAGGCAGATGCTTAACAGACTGAGCGCCAGGAGCCCCTTCTGCATCAAATCTCTCCTTGCCCCCCATCCGCAGGGTGACTCTCGTCCCCAGGGCCACCACCGTTTACCACAAGACACACTTGGGAGTATCCAGTCCACTAATGGGAGACTCGACCTCCCTTCTTCGCAGCTCTGCAAAGAGGATATCTGCCTTTCTCCTAAGCCTGAGTGACCCCGCGACCCTGCCCTGTCGCCGGCGCGCTCTCGGTCTGCCACAGCTGTCAGGGGTCACCTCGTCTGCTGTCACCGGCCCCTCCTCCGGGAGCCGAAGGAGACATAGTCCAGTGTCTAGAATCCTGCTGGGTGGCAACAACACTTCGTAAGGCTGGCTGTGGTCTGCCCGCAATTTCAAAGAGCACTGATCCTGGATCGCGCCGTCACCACGCTCCCCCAGCTCTGGGACCCCACGAGATGTGTTACTACCGTCCGGCTCTCGCTGGTAAAGACACCCGCAGCCTCTCCAGCCGGTGGCCCTCCCGTCCACATCTTGGAGTGCCCATTCCTCCAAACAAGGCCCTGGATCGGCCTGGCAGGTGGAGCTCCCTCTCTGCCCGGGTACCTGGGGGCTTCGGTCTAGACAGGTGGTTGACCCCCGGGGCCAGGCCTCTGTCCACCTCTTCTCCAGGGGCTGCTGTGAATGCTCATGCCCAGGGTGCCCACCCGAGATACTAGCCTTCAAGTTTCTAAGGGGATTCTGAAAGCAGACTGACAGCCAGCAGATTTCTCTACTGAATGGGTTCAAGTTGCAGTAAAGGGGGTTGAAATGAGAGTGTCCTGCAGGTAGGGGCGTAACGGGACTGCCACAGGCAAGCAGGTCCATCCCTCTGCTGCCTGCCATGAGAGCAGATCTGAGCTGCCCGGACAAGCATCCGCACCACTGCCTTGCAGCCAGGCAAGTAAGCCCGGCTGAAGGAGGAAACCAATCGTCTAAAATCTTCTAGAATAGCTACTTTCCAAATTCATGAGGCTGGGGAAATCCTTTTCTCCAGATGAGTTCTTGAGAGAAGCCCGGCTCCCGCTTCGACCATGGAGACTTTGGGTGGCGGTGGGACGCGGTCTGCAAACCCTGGCTGACACAGCAGAGGCTAAGCAGAGAGTCACGGCCCCGTAAGGGTGAGGCTCGGAAAGGAGAAGATCTGTGACACCAGCAATGACGCAGATGACCAAACAGTAACAGAAGCCACCTGCTACTGAGCCCAGACCGAGCTCAATGCTCTGCGTGTTCTCCTCCTGAGCCTCCAGATCTTTCTACTATGTTACTCCAACTGGACACAAGCAGAAACTGAGGCTCCGAGAGGCTCAGTGACATGCCCAAGGCCATCCCCCTGGAGAGACATGGCCTGCCGCTGGGAGTCTCCCGCTTACAACCGAGGGCATCAGAGGGCCTGCTGGTGTACAAGGATCGCATGACTCCTCTGAACGACGGCCTGCACTGGCCCCACATTGGGAAGAGCCCAGCGGCTCCCGAGGCCACTTGAGCTGGCTGTCAAAGGCTCTGGGCTGATTAACTGTGAACTTCAGCAAAGACAAGTGTGCATTGACGCCGCAGATCTCTCACAGGCCTGTTGGGGCCTGTTTCCGCCCTGTGAATGAGGAAGCTGTGCTTTGCAGGCGCCCACAGAACAAGAATAGGCCCTAAGATGCCTGAGCGCAGGGCCCAGGGGAAGTACAAAGCATCGCCATTGTTGGCGACGGAAGCCGTGCCAGGCGCAGGGAGGGCGGCCCGGCGGCCAAGCATCACTGCAGGAAAGGAAAGAGGTTAATATTTTTCTGGGCAAACAATGCAACTTTTCTAACTGGAAAACCCGCAGCCATGACCTCACACTGGACAAGAACCTCAACCCAGGCCGGGCGTGAGTAGATCTGCGGCTGGGCTGCCCTCCCCCTGAGACCAATACCCCTCAGAAGGCTGCTTTCTGAGTGTGTGTGTGTGTGTGTGTGATACAGTAGCTGCCCCCAGAGGTCCCCCAGCGGCCCCCCGACTGGAACAGGGCTTCAGCCCGCAACAGGAAGAGATCCTTCGGGCAGGGGCAGCTCACAGACCTCACCGTGGTCTCTAATAGTCTCATCATGTCCCACAGGGCAAGGGATGGTTTCAGGCATGCCAGAGGGGGCAGGGAGGCTGACAAAAGCACAGCCCTGGGGAGCAGCTGTCCCATGGAAACCTCTGGAGCAGATAAACCAGACCAGACATTCCAGACACGCAAGGGAGCGTGCCCTCCCCGGAAGGCGCAGGTATGCAAAGGGTCACTCTGGTTTATGTGAGATCTCGTCCCTGCACACCCTGAGACCTCCTGGAGCCTCGTCTCAAAGGAGCGATCCTCTAAATGGAGATGTTAAGCAGGAGGGCGGCCTGGGGATGGGGGAGCACGTGGGAGCTTTTTCAAAACATGGATACCAGCTCCCTGGGGAGGATGCCTACTGACCAAGTTCCCCAGGTGATGCAGTCCTCACCGAGGGCCACCGGGGTGGGGAGAGACAGAGCCACCTCTTCAGCTCAGGTCCTGGCACATCCACCTCCCAGCAGTGACCTTGGGCAAGCCACTCCCTTCCCTGTATCTGCCTCTCTGTGCGTAAGATGTACGGCCCCATGTCCTGTGTGTCTGGGCACGTGTCTACCTGGCCCTGGGTCTAGCCCTTCTGAGACTGCCCTGTTTTTAAGGAGGCTAACTAGTCCAACCCTTCGGAAACGGGCGACCGGGCATCCCAGCGATGGGCCTAGATACAAGGGTTAACATCAAAATTACATAGTAGCCAGAGATGCAAGAGCTGATTTTTTTTTCTCCTCGTCCCTCAGGACGTTTCCCTGCTGGGAGCTGTGGGTCAAAGCCATTCGCTACTGCAGCTGCTGAGGATTAATGCCACGAACGTCACGAGAGTAGCATTTTTGAGAATTCCTCCCAAGTGGAAACTAAATGCAAATAAAGCCAGTGTCGTCCCTTGACTCACCCGCGACTCATGTCCATGTGCGGGTGTCTTCCGTTTGTGGACGTTCACCCACAACCCCCCCCCCCCCCACGCCCCGCCAAGCACCTACGGCTTTCTGGACCAGGTACTTACTTCCCTCCCAGTTAGGACGCTGTCAAAATGGGGTTGGTTGGGCTTTAGAGGGGGTGTGACTCCTGCCCCTGAGGAAATCAGGGAACAGGGAACAGGCTTCTCCCAGCGAACCGCCGGGAGCTCTGGCCTGCCCAGGCCGACTGCGGCTTGTCCCCCGCCTGCCTCGACGTCATGTCTACACCTCCATGCTGAGTGCATTTTCGTAGAACTGCTCAAATCCTCGGGCCATGAGGTGGGCTGGGTGAGGAGAGAGAGAAGAGGAGGGACGGACACACGTACTCGGGGTCTCTGAGTCGCTGCGCACACGGCCCGAGGGGGCTGCGGGGAGAGGGAGGCGGAGGGAACGGCACTGCACGTCCTAGCAGCGTCCTGCGGCCTCGCTGGCTCTCGGGCCTGCACGGGGCTCGGGCCTCTGCACGGTCTGCTCCCTCAGGCAGGAGCTGTCTGCCAGGAGGGGGTGGCGGTAACACGATTTGGGTCCACCCAGCACTAAAAGAATATTAAATTCCATCAGCATCCCGTGGGCTTTATCAGATGCCAAATATCTTCATATAAACCAAACATCTGGATCGATTTTATAGTAGGGAGAGTCCCCCCCATGGAAATGGAACAAAACAAGGAATGACCAGAATCCAAAGCGAACTGTCCCCTGCCCCAACCTCAGTCTAAGGCGAACCTCCCAATTCAGCAGGTACCTCAACCACCACTTACCTGGGCCCACCCTGCTCCCCGGCTGCCCTTAGCCCCAGGAGGGTATGTGAGCCCTTGGCTCCCCACGGGCCCTGCCCTTCTCCCGATCTGCGCAGGCTGTGGACAGCCCGTCCAGCACGCCTGTGGCCCAGGGGACCTACTTCCTTTCCTCCCTCCCTTCCTCCCGTCTTTAATCCAAACACAGGGGCTCCAAGATGGGCAGAGCTGCCCCCAAAGCACTCTTGAACCAGACGTGGCCCAGATGCCGGGAGGACCCTGGCCTACAGAGAACTCATAAACGTTATTAAAATATTTTATTTAAAAATGAGATCAGTAAACTGTCCGCTCCTTGGGTGGTCCCCGAGTAGCGAGCATCTTGCCTTCCAGAAGTATGAAAGACGCCTGGTTATCTTAGCAAAACTGCTGTATGCTCAGGAGCCCAGAGCTCACGTGAGCCAAGGGAACTCCAGGCTTCCCAGCCCCGGGCCCAGCTCTGCCACCCAAGCTGCTAAAGCCATCTTCCCCGAGCAGACTACTCCTCTGCTCCCAAACACTCCATAGCTCCCCACTGTCCAGGGATCGCCAAACGCTGGCCCCAGGCCAAACCTAACCTGTCCTGCTTTTGTAACCAGAGTCGAGCTGGCACACAGCCACACCCGCCCATCTCTACTATTTGTGGCTGCTTGGGAGTTAAAAGGGCAGAACTGCGTAAATGCCACAAAGCCTAAAATGTTTGCTCTCTGGCTCCTTAGAGGAAAAGATGGTCAGCTTGCTGGGCCCTCCTTGCTGCTCTGCCGTTGTGAGGGGACAGTCTCAGTCGGGGCCACGCTCAGGGAGTTTGGAGGGAAGGAGGGGTAGGAGAGAGAGAGAGAAGGCAGTGTTGGGGTCCCCAGCCTGCAGCCACTTGCCTGCTGAGACATGCCGGTCCCCAAGACCAACACCAGGGTCTCTGGGTGCTGTGCGGCCGACCTCACAGAGTCGTGTTAGCCTGAAGATAGGACTTTATTCTGAGATGGCACCGATTTCTTGCTCACGGAAACCATCGTTGGAGAAGCTGGAATGTGCTCCTTCGGGACACTTCCCTGAGCTCTGGTGTCCTTTGCAGCTTCCTGCACAGGCTCCTGTTTCATGGGCTTCAGAGGAACTGTCCCCTCGATGTCCCCCAGTTACCACAGTCCCTGGGCCCTCGGCTGCTCGCCACTCTGCCACCCCTGAGGCGCCTCCAGGGTGCTCCCCTCCGTGGCCCTCGCCACCGGGGAGCCCCTGGTTGGGGAGCTGACCTGGCTTGGGGGTTCCTCAAGAAAGAGCCAGTTCTGAGGGGTGACAGACCCTGACCCAGCTGCAACTTGGGTCCCCCCGTTCTGGGAGCACCCCCAGATCCACCCGTCTGCTGTGGGGTTGCAGGTGCTATGCTGGAAGGGAGGGGGTCTGTCTGCTGTCCCTCCCCTGCCGCCTGGCTCTGTCTTGTCCATTTTGTCCTCTCCAGAGGCCCTACGGCTGGCTGAGGACCGGTGGCAGGAAGAGGCGAATAAGGCTTGGACAGAGGAGGTGTGGGGGGGGGTCGTGTCGGGCTCTGTCCGCTACGCTCTGAAATCCCGTTTCTCTTTGACGAGCCCTAGGCCACCTATAGAAAGACCGCGGCTGGGGCCGGCCAGCTGCTTGGCCCTGGGCTGCCCTGCAGAGTCGGCTGGCCTTGATTTGTGGCCTGGAGGCGGTGGGGACTCCCCAGATACCCACTCTGCCTCTTCCTCCTCCCAGAGCAAGTCCTTCTCTCCCGCTCCCTCTTTCCAAGCCAAGGGCTGGCTTCCCTGAACTGGGGAGCAAAACTGTCCTGGACCTCTCGTTTGTTCTCTCTTCCCTCAAGAGAGATCTGCCCCTTTCCTGGGTCTTGTACTGAATCCTTTGATTCTCTCTGGAAATCACGGGAGTGGCCTACACGGAGGTCAGAGGTCAGGAATGCCAAGAAGGGCAGAGATGGGAGCTCCACACCTGGTCACCGCACCCCCCTGGCTACCAGATGCCCGTGTTCCTTACCGGATTCCGGTCTCTGCCTCAATGCCTCCCCGCCCCCCCGCAGACCTCCCCTGAGCACCAACCCATTTGCTCCATGCGCTCTGCCTCATGCCAGGCTTGATTTTTGCCGTTGAATTTCTGTCCTGCGAATTTGACCTTATTTGGGAAAAGGGTCTTTGTGGATGTATTTAAGTTAAGGATCTGGAGCGGACATCAGCTGGGGTTATCTGGGAAGGCCCTATATCCAATGACAAGTGTCCAAAGAAGAGACAGACAGAGGAAGGACACAGGGCAGAGGACAGGGCCACGTGAGGACGGCGACAGAGACGGGCCTGCCGCCTCCCAACCCAAGAGTTGCCTGGAGCCGCTGGAGGCTGGAAGAGGCAAGGGAAGACTGTCCCCCGGAGCCTTCGGAGGGCGGGTGGCCCTGCCCACACCCTGACTGCAGACTTCTGGCCTCCAGCGTGGGGAGGGGACCCATCTCTGCTGCGTTAAGCCCCCCGGTCTGCGGTAATTAGTTACGGTGGCCTGAGGAGACTAGTCCGGGGCGGTGAGGGGTGGGAGGGAGCATCTGTCACACCTGGACGCCAGGTGTGGCAAAACAGACCCTGGTGCGGGGCAGAGAGTCTGCGAGGTGAGACAGATAATAATTAAGGAGAGAGGAAAAGTATATATAATTACAGGCTGCGAAGGGCTCCGAAGGAAACAGGTTGGCTGGTGGGATCAAGAGTGAACGGAGGTGGGGGGGGGGCGCTGGAGAGGAAGGCAGGGTCTTTACGAGGGGCTGGCATTTCCGCGGGGGTCTCCGGGCTGGGAAGGAGCAGGAGAGCGTAGGCCTGTACCCGGGTCCTCCCCGGGTCTCCTCCTGGATCCCGACCTTCGCCTCTGCCTCACACGGCTCCATCCTTCGAACCACCCCCACTGTCCACCGCACCGACAGAGGATCTTGCTTAAAAGCACAGAAAAGGGGGCGCCTGGGTGGCTCAGTGGTTAAGCCGCTGCCTTCAGCTCAGGTCATGATCCCAGGGTCCTGGGATCGAGCCCCGCATCGGGCTCTCTGCTCAGCAGGGAGCCTGCTTCCTCCTCTCTCTCTCTCTGCCTGCCTCTCTGCCTACTTACGATCTCTGTCTGTCAAATAAATAAATAAAATCTTTAAAAAAAAAAAAAAAAAAAAAAAAAAAAAGCACAGAAAAGAACGGCCACTATTTCAAAGGGGCCCCACCGGGACAGCTGCGGGATGGGAGGGGGCGGCTACTCATTCCCACTCGACAGATCGGAGACCCAAGGCCGGGAGCTTGAAGACACCCTGCATGGGTTCACCACCATCAGACTCCTCCAACGTCTGCCCTTCTTCCCTCTGGGCTTCTCGGACATTCGTCACCATGCTTGTCTCGCTCAAGAGCCTTCAGGGGCGGCCCACTGTCCGGCATTCAAAAAGAACCCATGCTCTTTAGTACAACCTCACTGCCTCTAACTCTGCGACTTCCATGGAAAATTTCTTCTAATTTACTGCCATTCCCCATGAAGAATTTTCCAATTTGCCCATAGAGGCCTACTCGCCTTTTTTTTTTTTTTTTAGCATTTCCATAAATTTGTTTTTATTTTTATATTTTCAAAGATTTTATGTATTTGTTGGGGAGACAGAGAGAGCAAGAGAGAGCAGGAGCAGGGAGCAGAGGGAGAAGCAGGCTCCAGGCTGAGCAGGGAGCCTGATGTGGGGCTCGATCCTAGGACCTGAGCCAAAGGCAGATGCTACCCTGACTGAGCCATCCAGGCGCCCCTTTGAACTTGCCTTTAACAATCACACTGTAAATTATATTGCACATAACTATTGTAATGATCTTGTTACTTTACCATTATCTATCTTCCCCAAGCCCTGCTGCATTCTGCACTCTTCTAGATGCTTCCCATACAGCACTGGCTTATTTCTGCGGCAGCCTTGTGAGATCTTCAGCATCTGTGTTTTGGACCCCAGTCCAAGGAACTTAGGACCCCAGTCCAAGGCTGGCGATGACCGTCTGTGCCCTTGTGTGTCCCGTGACACTTTGCCCACAGAATTCTTGTCCGTTTTTTCCCCTAACAATGACACCCACTTTCACATGGCCTTTCCTGGTTTTACAAAGTACTTCTGTATATGTACTTGGACTGCAAAGCTTCCCTGACCGCCCCTGGATGAAGGTGTCCCTCAGTGTGCTCGCAGGAAGGGCCCAGGGTAAGGCTGGGTCACAGGAGGGAAGCGAGAAAGACTTTGGCTCCCTGCCTCCCACAATCACCGTCCATGCCCACTGTCGTCAAACCATGTCACAGAAACCAAAAAGCCAAGGATCCAGAATGAGGAGTTCACTACATACACCACGGGGGCAGACCCCTGGGTTCGATCCCTTCCGGAAGCCTGGAGTCACAGCCAGGGGATGTGTCCCATGGTGGGGACCAAGCCCCCGAGAGGAGAATCCACGACCCCAGGATCCCAGGAGCTCTGTAAATGCTCTTCTGTCTGACTGGATCGCTACGGCCATCGGGATGATGGGCCTGGGAAGGAGAAGACACAGGGCGCGACGTTCTGCCAAGGTCCCTGGCCACAACCCCGGGGCCGGCAATTTATTAGCGGGACAGGCTGTTACCATACAGACTCTGGTATCACAGACACAGCCTTGTCCAGTAACAATGCTGCCTTTCAAATTGTTTTCCGCCTGGGACACTGGATTTATAAACTGAACTGGGGACGCCTTGTTCTAAGTGGGCCTGGTTTAGGAGTATCCTGATAAGATAAACACAGATAATGACCTGCTGTGTGCAGGGGGGGTGCTTTACTATGTGTTTCCATGTCCGCACTAACATGCACACAGCCTGACATCTGCGGGCTGCTGATCAGATCAAAGGGAGAAGAAGGGGGGAAAAAAAAAGCCATTTTCTGGAACTCGTTCCAGAAAGGAAGTTGGATGTAATTATAAGATGTTAGGTTTGTTTCTCTCTAAACAGCCCAGAAATGCATTGATCTGGTTACTTCCCAAATGCGGGGGGCTTTAAAGCTGTGTCCCGTGCGTTCAGCGTGGTCAGGCTCGGGGGAGGCTCGTGGCCATCAAGGGTAATCATTGAAGCTAGGTGACACTCCCATGGGGTTTGTTCGTCTCCTGTTTTTAGGTATGCTTGCGCATTTCCATAATAAAAGCAAAAAATAAAACCAGGTAAATCTCGGTAAATGCTTACTGAAGCTGGTGATGAGCGTAATGAGGTTTATTATAACGTTTTCCTTCCCGTATGTTTGTTTACAACTCTCCAGGGTAAAAGCGGCGGGGAGGACTTTCGCTGAAAGGTGATGCCTAAAAACCCCTTTCCTCTCATTCGTTCACTCAGTCATTCAACCAACATTTCTTTGTGCCACATACCGTCCCAGGTGCTGAGAAACAGCATCAGACAGGACAGGGGGGTCCCGGACTCCCAAGATCTGATTATCCCCAGAATGCGAATACTCCTCCGGGGTGAACATCTGGCCAGTCCTCCAAGGCAATGAAGGCTACCTTTGGGGGCATCTGTGGAGGGGGCATGCGATCCCTCCAGACTTTGCTGGGAGTTGGGAGGAGGAGGGGGCAGCTCTGGCCTGGCTCCTCAGAAATCATCTGTTACAACCGAGAATTCTGGAGCAGGACAGAGGGGATAGGTTTCAGGGAGCCCCCCAAAATGTGTGACGGGGCCCTTTCATTCATGTCACTTTCCGATCACAGCCACCCCCTGGGGCTGAAAGGCATTTCCCAGGAGGGTCCAAGGCACCTCTCCCCTTGGGGGCCGTGCTAGCAACACTCAGGACACAAGGACACACAGCTGTCTCTGCTGTTTTCAAAGCTCTCTGGGGACGGCGCACTGCTGAAATCCAGGCTGGCCAGGGGCTGTGAATGTTCTCAGTTTTAGAGCAGGGGACAAAAGCCTTCTGTGCTGCTCTGTGCTCCCTTGACTATACCGCCCGTGATTCATCATCCCTGGCCCCGGCACGGGCAGCTGAAAGCCTGGAATGACCAGATTTCTGGGTTGCCACGTATGTGCAACCTTCGGGAGGCTGTTTCCAGAACTGACACTAACAGTCAGTCCACAGGAAACCCCGTGGGGTAGTTGGTTGGCTCTGGAGCCCTTCCTCAGATGTCTTACCCAAGGCCGTGCAGAAAATGAGCTACAGGGTCTCTTTGAGAACAGGTCTTGGGAGGGGAAGGTTAGGGATGTAGAAATCCCGGCTTCAGGTCATGGGTCCCCAGGGCACTTCTAAGGCCGGAGCACTAAGATGTCACTGGCTTCTCTGGCAGGAGAGGGGCATGGTTTCGGCCAGCTGCCTTTTTTGGTAATTTAAAGCTCATATTTTGCATCTATGATTGTTCTCGTGCATTCAGCTGGGACAGGGAGCTTGGTTCAGGTTTTCTGGATAGTTTGGGATGCAGAAGTGACCCAAGTCTCAGAATCACAATCGTTTTTCTCCACCTGGGGGACTCTAAGGTGGCAGGAGGAACATCTAGCGCATCAAACACCTAGAGGCATTTACTGGTTTCTGAGCATCTCCTCGACACAATACCATAAAAGGGGCTGCTGGGGAAGGGGCTGGGGAAGTCAGGATGGCACCGCCCCTGTCCCTGGGTCCCACCGTAAGCTGAGCAGGCCCAGCAAGGTGGGAGAGGGCTGCGGAGCCGACATGTGGCGCCCCCCCTGCAGAGCGGGAAGCCTGGGGCTGCTGACGGAGCACGGATGTCCCAGCGCGGCAGGGAGGGACCCTCTCACATTCCATCCCAGCGGCACAGTGTGGAAACTGTGGAAGAACTGGCCACATCTTGCCGTTCTCATCCAGATGTTTGGCATGATTTCGGCATTACCCCAATGCCTCCCAGGAGGTTAGCGACCTGGAGTGCTGCCTGGAGAGAGGACGCTGGCCAAGCCTCTGAAGTGTGGTTCTGCAGGAGACTGGGAGCAGCTGGTCCCTTTCCACTGGGGGAGGGTGTGCACAATGGTTTCGAGGGGGGTGGCGCTAAGTAGGAAGGCGTTGGGGCCAGCGAGGGCTTTTTTGGAAGACGGTAAGTAACGCCTTTAGCGGAACACAGGCGTTTCTTGGCGAGAACACAGGGCTCATTTACCCTACACGCACCAATGCATGCTCTATGCATTTATACCAATTTGCATGCGATTTCAACTCTGTTCTTCTGGGTCCGAGGATGGGAGCCTATTGTTTTTGATTTAACCAGCACCTGGCAGAAGCCTGGCACATAGAAGGCCTTCAAGTGTTGGAAAGATGTACCGCCTGGGATGATGGTTTTCAACCAGGGAGATCTGGGCCCCCCAGGGGACACTGGGCAGGGTCCGGAGACATCTGGGCTCCCAACAGTGGGAGGGGGGCCTCTGGTACCTGGTGCAGAGAGTCTGGAGATACCGGCCAACAGCCTCCAATGCATAGGCTAGTCCCCAGGACAAAGGGCGATCTGTCCCGAAGACGGACGGAGCCCCGTTCTGGTGATCGCTCTTGCATACAAGCCTGGGAGAGGGTGTGGGTTTCTCCTTTTCAAGGCATTTTAGGAATGGATTCAAGCTGTCCTTGTGGGTTTAGGAGTCTGGGGGGTGGTGAGGGAGACTTAGATGGGCCACTTGGTCCCTTAAGCTCCGTCACTGCTCCGTGTCACCAGGCTGCGGACTGTCACATCCCCATTCTTCTGCCTCTTCCTCCTGCTCCGGTTTGCTGCCCAGGTTTTTCCCGAAATGTTAGGGGGTTTCCGTCAGCAGTGGATCCTGTCCAAACCGTCAGGCAGTGAAAAGTCCCTCCCGTGGAATTCATGTTCCTGTTGTGTCTGTGTCCAAGAGGGTGACAGACGACAACACAAAGCCTGCATATCATAACCAAATCCCTCTGGGCACAAGCCCCAACCTGTAGCAACTTTCCTGGCCAAGTCGTGATGTGCAGAGCTGATGGCCTTTTCGTTAGAGCAGTTCCGTGGGGGCAAGAGGTGGGAGGGCTGTTAGGGTAAGAACACAGTGAGCCAAAGAACGCCTTGGAAGGAGCATTTTTCCTACAGGGTGGAGGTGACATCAGCTGGGGTGACACCTGAGGGTCAGGCTCTCAGAGCATCTCTAGCCCAAGGGCCCCTGGTCATGCCTGGGTCTTGACACCAGGCCCGGGAAGCACACATGGTCAGAGTTCCTTGCTCCAAACAACTTTTCTGATGTGCTAAATAAAGTAGCTTTCCTATGGCCACACTGAGTCTGAGTTTAAATCCTTCTCAAGAAATGGTGACATCCTATTGCCAAAAAGATAGACTCAGTGTTTTTAGACACCAAGACCCCGGATGAATGCCTCCTGCTGCCATGTCTCTTTGGAACAGGCTTGGAAATTAACTCTGATGATCCCTATAGACAGAGGAATCCACTTCATAAGAGTGAAAGTGATTATTTTTCCTACAGAGTACCTACAAGACGCGAGACACTGCTCAGAGCAATTGACGTGTACTAACTCATTAACATAAAGGAGGTCATCTGATTGTCCCCAATTTACAGATGAGGAAACCACGGCACAGAGGTCCAAGTATTTTATTCGTGACCAGGCTAGTCAGTGGCGGAGCATGCATAGACTGGACTCAGGGATGGTGGCCTTAGGGTCTGGGCTCTGCTACCTCCCTGGAGAATCAAGCCCCAAGTCCTCAGTTGTCAGACTAAAGAAGTAAAGGAAGGTGCTACACTCACAGGTCCTGGGAAATAACAGTAAAAAGAGGACGTGAGTTTGTGATACATAGGACAGTTCATGAAGCCCGTTTCTTACGATCTCCAGTGGGTCCTGCAAGGTCCTCAGTCTGATGGTGGCCCCTGGGCAGGCCAGGACACTGCCCCAGACAGCCAGAGCAGAATCTCTGCAGTGTGTTCCATCCAAGAAGGACCAATGAAGTCAAGCAGGAAGGACCAAGAGGATGAAGGCCCCCTGTCTTGGACAGACCAGGCAGCTCCCCCTGGGGAGCCCTCCTTGCCTGCTCTCAGACCGTAGGAGTTTGACCAAGGCTCCAGTCTGGGCTCCAGGAAGCAGTCTATGATCCTACTCTGGTAGATGACCATCATTGGTTCAAAGGGTTCAACTTGGGATGAGCTGGTTTAATCAGACCTCAAGGGAGTTACTGAGAGGACATGACCTTATTTCTGTTGGACTTGAACCTGGGAGGTTCACAGGGCTGTGCTGTCAGCAGGAGGCTATCCTGCCACCATAGAAAACCCGAGAATCAGCCAACATTGAGGACAGCAGAGCCTAAAGAGAGAAAAATAACCAGAGGCCTGATGATATCATTGATGCCCTGGACCAAACCGTGTCTGAAGCTGACTAGAATCCCTGGACTTTTCAGCTCTGTGAACCAGTTAATTCTCTTTTTAGCTTAGGACAATAGGAACTGTGGTTCTGTTTCTTACCAATGACATAAATGAACACTGAGAATATCTCGTTAAAACAGCTGCACAAAATGACAGTACAAACAAAAGGTTGATATCCAGGATCTATAATGAACTCCACAAACTCAACGCACACAAAACAGGCAAACATATAAAAAAATGGGAAGAAGATATGAACAGACACTTCTCCAATCAAGACATATAAGTGGCTATCAGACACATGAAAAAATGTTCATCATCATTAGCCCTCAGGGAGATTCAAATTAAAACCATATTGAGATATCACCTTACACCAGTTAGAGTGGCCAAAGTTAGCAAAACAGGAAACAACATGTGTTGGAGAGGATGTGGAGAAAGGGGAACCCTCTTACACCGTTGGTGGGAATGCAAGTTGGTGCAGCCTCTTTGGAGAACAGTGTGGAGATTCCTCAAGAAATTAAAAATAGAACTTCCCTATGACCCTGCAATTGCACTCCTGGGTATTTGCCCCAAAGATACAGATGTCGTGAAAAGAAGGGCCATCTGTACCCCAATGTTTATAGCAGCAAAGGCCACGGTCGCCAAACTATGGAAAGAACCAAGATGCCCTTCAATGGACGAATGGATAAGGAAGATGTGGTCCATATACACTATGGAGTATTATGCCTCCATCAGAAAGGATGAATACCCAACTTTTGTAGCAACATGGACGGGACTGGAAGAGATTATGCTGAGTGAAATAAGTCAAGCAGAGAGAGTCAATTATCATATGGTTTCACTTATTTGTGGAGCATAACAAATATCATGGAGGACAAGGAGTGTTAGAGAGGAGAAGGGAGTTGGCGTAAATTGGAAGAGGAGGTGAATCACGAGAGACTATGGACTCTGAAAAACAATCTGAGGGGTTTGAAGTGGCGGGGGGTGGGAGGTCGGGGTACCAGGTGGTGGGTATTATAGAGGGGCACAGATTGCATGGAGCACTGGGTGTGGTGAAAAAATAATGAATACTGTTTTTCTGAAAATAAATACATTGAAAAAAAAAAGAAGTTTTAAAAATTAAAAAAAAAAAAAAAAAAACAGCTGCACAAGTACACTACACTGGGAACGGCACATGTTGGGAACAGAGCGAGGAAAAGGTTGGTCATCAAGATCCCTGCTCCCTCCCTCCAGACCTGTACATGAAAGGAGAAGACAGACTCTAGGAGAGCATAGGCAATATGGTTGCCTTTATGGGAACTGTGCTGGTAGGCAAGGTGACCATCTGTGGATGTCGTTAGTAAATTCATGGGATTCGTTCCTGTGCGAGTTGTTCACTGAGCTCTCCCGACTGTCTTAACCACAGCCACGATGTTCCCTTGATACCAACTGGCATTTGCAGTTACAGGCTCTGGGTGACAGGTTGGATGGATAAGGGCAGACGCACTGGCCCACTTCCTCTACCTGAAGGTCGGCGTAAAGGGCTTAGCATCCCAGCAGATGGAGGGCTGTCGGCTCTGTGGCAAAGGCTGGGCCATGTGTTTACTAAAGCAAAAAGCTCTTCCGTGGGCCATTTGCTTTACGAATTCCAGACTGAGAACATCCAGAGTAAAAATCAAGCAACTCATGACATCCTCCAAGTGATTCTATCCTCCATCTGTTGTTCAGCCCCCAGAAAGCCCTCAGTAATTTTCTGTTCCCCAAGACGCATGGCCTCAAGCTCTGTGCCCTCCCTGGGAAGTCTAATTTGAATGCAAGGGACCCACGGGGCAGATGGGGCCCCAGGTGTCTGTGGGCTGCTGGAACCGCCGAACAGCTGCCTGCCGACACCCCGGGTTTCAGATGTGGGGCGCCGCGGTTGGTTTCCTCGCTGACTGCATTACTCATGCCTCATTTGTCCAGTGCCCTGAAACAATCTTTTCGGGACGCATTTGGAAACCCGAGTCTCTGTGGTTTGTCTGGGCTGGTTTCTATTTGTAGAGAAGGAGAGTTTGCTTGTCTAGGGCGCAGAGAGAAATGGGCTCTGCAGAAGTCACGAGACGCTTGGTTTCCTGGAGGGGTCTCCGGGAACCCGGAT
Organism: Mustela nivalis; assembly: GCF_964662115.1. Classification (NCBI taxonomy): domain Eukaryota; kingdom Metazoa; phylum Chordata; class Mammalia; order Carnivora; family Mustelidae; genus Mustela; species Mustela nivalis. The sequence continues at coordinate 54,574,553 of NC_139036.1, forward strand.
CCACACAGAACGCCTCTGTTCCCTCGGGAAGCTCCCAGTGGAACGGAGGGGGAAATCTTGCCAAATCTCTAGTGTCCATCAGTGATTCCTAATTCTCAGAGAACTCTCTGGCAAAGAGAGATCAGGAAACACACCGCAAGCCTAAAGGGCAGTGGCAAGCAAATCATTACGGAGTCTGTTGGTAAACAGACCCGGAGAAGACAGATGAGATCAGCTTGCTCACTCTTGCCTGTCAGACAGAATTTAATACCATCCTGTTTCTGTTTTTCTTCCCCCCATGACCCAAGTTAGAGCTTGCTTAATTTCTGTTTACAGTGTGGGTCTCACGGGGATGGAGGGAAAGAGAGGTCGCCAGAGGAGAGGGAGGGGGAAGTCGAGGGAGGACTTACCTTCTCAGGGAGAACACCCTAGAGACTGGTTGTTCTTAAGCCTGAGTATAAAAGACACCTGAGGAGCCGAGGCCTCAACCCAGCCCCATTAAATCGGAATCGCTGCAGGGGAGGACCCCGATATCAGTATTTTAAAGCCCCAGATGACCCCAATATGCGGCCAAGGTTTAGATCCACGCTCGAGAGCTGTGCTATCCAATATGGCAGCCATGAGCCATGGGCGCCTACTGCGCATCTGAAACCTGGGAAATCCAAATGGAGACGCGCTGTAAGCGGAAAATGCACCCCATACTTCCAAGAGTTAGCATGAAAGAGAGAACGTAAGCCATGTCGTCACTCCTAATTTTGTTGCACTGAACCACACCATCAACAATTCTGTTACACTGCTTGCAGCTGAAGTCTGTGCTGAGTGAGACAGTGTGTATGTGGAGAGGCAGGAACATGTGGGCGGTGCTGTGGAGTAGGTCAAAAATCTACAAGGAGCCACTCAAGGAAGAGAAAGAAGACCAACTTAATACAGCAGCATTTCCATTTATATGGGACATAGAAATGATCTAAATCACGTCCCTTGGCACATTCACACTCACATTCACGTGGTATGTTTGTTCTAAGTATATCGAGGTTAGGCCATGTCTCATTTTCTTTCCCCCAAAGAAAACATGATTAGGAAGGCAAAGGCTACAGTTTGGAATAATGGTTTTCCGAGAAAAAGACGAAGTTCAGTGTTGAAAATTCTTTTTGTCCATTCTTTTCAAACGTGGCAAAAGATACCCTCAAAGTACAACTGGTTTAAACAATAAAGTTTTCACTAGCAAGAGGCGAGTCAATAGAGTTTAAAGATAAACAAGCAATCAATGATAGTGTCTGCACAACAATGATGACCCATACGGTAATAATCTTGTGTCAGACGTGGTGGTCAATTTGTGTGCTGAGTCTGATGTAGGGGACCAGTCTGCTCCACCCCAGCTTCCTGTGGTCCTGCCCAAATTCTGCACCTTGGCAGAGAATTTCTTGAGCAAGCCCAGAAATTCTCAGGCGGGATGGTTCATTTTATGTGCCACCTAGACTAGTCCATGGAATGCTCAGTTACTCGGACAAATACCATTCTGGTTGTTTCTGCAGGGGTGTTTTTGGATAAGAGTAACATCTTAAATGGTAGACGAAAGCAAAGTGTCCTCTATAGTGGGTGGGTGGGCTACATCTAATCAGTTGAAGGGACTGAGAAGAAATAAAAACGGGACCCTCCCCAGAGTGAGAAAAGATTCTCCAGCAGACTGCCTTTGGGCCGGAATGGTACCACTGGTTCTCACACCTGCCAGCCCGCACTGCAAGTTTGGACTCGCTAGCCTGCACATGCACATGAGTCAAGTTCTTATAACAAATCTCGTTCAGTTTATGTACACATTCTATTGGTTCTGTTTCTCTGGAGAACCTGACTAATGCCATGGGTCATTCCTAAAGTCTCACCTGCAGCTGGTTACCTCCTAACATCAAGAATGATCTCAGACTGCTCAGAAGTAGAGACTCAGTTTCTCCCCGTGGTGGCTGGACCCACAGCAGGGCCAGGGCCCGCGTGCTCCTGGCTAGACCCACAGACGCTGCCTGGGGGATGGGTACTGCAACTCATGAGCATGGGGGGAGGTGGGCTTGGACCAAAGCAGCCGGGGATGAGAAGGTATCATGAGACAAAGCACGTGCACATTTCTTCTCTCGCCCCCTCTGCACCTGCCAACACGCTGTTCTGAGACTCAGCAGTCTCCCATCTCTTCGAAGCAGGTCTTCATAACCACGGCTGAGCATCCAGATTTACTTTTTTGAGAAGCTACGGCCAGCTCAGCAATATGCCTCAGTTTACTTTCTCGCCTTCCTCGTGCCATTCACCTCCCCTGCCCCCACTCTGCTTCTCTGGGAATAACACCTCCCAATACATGTTAGTGTGTAAACTTTGCCTTGCGCTCTGGCTTCTAAGAAATCCAGGCTAAGACAATCAGCCTTTTTCTTTTTTTTTTTTTTAAAGATTTATTTATTTATTTATTTATTACTGGGGAGGTGCAGGAGAGAAAGTCTTAATTAAGCAGACGCCTTCCGAGGAGCCCAACATGGGGCTCAATCTCGCGACCATTGAGATCACGACTGGAGACAAAACCAAGAGTCGGACACTTAACCGACCATGCTACCCAGGCACCCCAGCCTTTTTCTATTTAAAGCCATTTGCATGCCCAGGAAAAGACCTGGGCTCTTTTTTGTTTGGAGTGCCCAGAAGGATCGGATCAGGAGCGGGGACGCAGACTGCTCCTCAGCCTGTTGAACACGGATGAGCGGAGCCACGTATCTTTTCTCTTAGAGTTAACTGCAATGTGACAAAAAGAGGTGTATCCAGGAGAAGAAGGGGGAGAAGGAGGAGGGGAGGAGGAAGACGAAATAAGGAGGAAGACGAGGGGGAGGAGGAGGAGGAGGAGATGTTCTAGGCCCAACTGAGTTGTTTATGAGGCTGTGGGTTTTCCTGCTCCGAATTTCCCGTGTCCTTTCAATGGACGTCCCTTCTCACTCGAGCTAGTTTCTGATCAATCTGAATTTAATTCCATTATAAGCAACCTGCCTTTTCTATCTGGATGGGTTTGTGACATTTTATTTATTATTGTAATACAGAAAAATTTCCAGGATACGCCTAACTATGAGTTTCTTTTCACTAAATTCACCTGAAATGTGGTAAGTCCTCCTGGGCTTATCCTCAGATATCCCCCTCCCCCGTCACCCCCACACACCCAGGTCCCAGAAGTTATATTTTTTTAATTATACTTAGGTTGTGAGGTTCCTGTTCAAATTGATCTGGCTGCTTCTCTGGGAACCTGCAGAAATCTCAGGGCGACCTATTCTGCAACCAAAGCGATTATGTACCCTGTATATCATTTTAATCTATTGCTTCCGTCTTCTCCCTTTTTTAAACAGAAAGGCAACATGGAGAGAACATTCGCAGGATGGCTTGGCTCCAGTTTAAACCTTGGATACGGCCCTACCAGAAAGCAGTGTGATTCTGAGGTTTGAGTTTTCAGTCTGCTTTGAAAGGTTTCCAGAGCTTTGCTTGGTGATATGAGGAACCTTCCACAGAGCTTAAAGGTAATCCTCCCCTGGAAAGCCGTAGCACTTCCTTGTTTCTCCATCTACAAAGACCCTCGGTCAAAGGATATGCTTTCATGTAGTTAACTCAACCGCAGAGGGAAACAAATTTCACCTTGAAAGTCAATACCATGGGGTCGCAGCGGACACGTGATCGGCAGCGGGATGGGACAGGCCAGGAGAACCAGGACCAACGATATGGACAGGTGGGAGGAGTGGGGGGAGGTGAGGTCAGTTGGTATCGGGATGGGACGTCCAGGAGGGGAAACACAAGTCTGGATTCTGGCGTAAGGGGGCTGTGGGAGCGGGCAGCACCAACGAGGAAGGACGAGTTAGCAGCTCCAAATTCAAGCAGACAGGACAGCCTGAAGAATCCAGGTAAAAAGAAAGGTGGAAGAGAAGAAGCAGCTTCAAGCAGGCCAAATGTTCCATCAGCGCTGGGGGCGATGCGGCCCAGCATCCGCAGAATGAAAAGTGAGGACTTCTTCTGTACCCACAGAGGAGGGGGGTAACGGGGTCAGAATCCAAACTGGAAGAATTCAGAGCCAGAGACCTGCAGCCAAGGTCACAAAGGGAGTAACGAGGTGCCAAGCGCAGGTGAGGGGTCGGAGAGCAGGTCTCCCCTCGATACTGAGCACGTATCTTACAGAGCAGGAAGCACTCCGGCATTCTTGGAGCAGCAGGCGGATGGGAACGTTTCTGAGGGTAGGTGCCCACTGCTCCGGACAAATGGAGGCTGTGGACCACACTGATCTTCAGACAGATCAGCAGGTGCGAGGTGAGACCTAAATGGTTCTCATACCGCGGTCCTGCCGGACAGGTCCGCCCTTCTCTTCTTCCGCCCTTGGAATCTCAGTCTCTGTGAGAGACGCTAACATCTCCCAGCTGTACACATCCCCCCCAAAAGGGGCGGTTTTCTAGTTGTTCTCATCTCCTACTTTAAGTGGACTCCAAGTATTACCCCGACACCAAACCTAGACAAAAATATCACAATACCATGTACAAATACGGATTCAAAATGAATTAAATACTTTAACAGCCTAAACTATGAAACTAGAAGAAAATGAGTTCATCTTTATGACCTGGGGTCAAGCAATGGTTTCTTAGATCTGCCACCAAAAGCACAAACAACAAGAGAAAAAAGAGAGAGACACTGAACTTCATCAAAATGTTTAAAATCTATACTTCAGAGAACACCTTCAAGAAAGTAAAACAAAAACAAAAACAAAAACAAAACAAAAAACCCATACATAGAACATATGCAAGTCATGTATGTGATAAATGCCTTGGATCAAATGTATCCAGAACTCTTGCCACTCAATAATAAAGTCACTTAATCCAATGTAAACACTGGGCAAAGGACAGTAACAGACATCTCCCCTAGGAAGTCATGCACACGGCCAAGAAACACTTGGAAAGATACTCAACATCTTTAACCATCAGGGAAAACCACAGGAGAACCACAGCGGCATCCCCCCCGCCCCCAGGAAGGCTGTCGTCCAGTCAGACAGCAAGTGCTGGTGAGGGTATGAGAAATCGGAACCCTGCTTTCCTGCCGGTGGGAACGGAAAGTGGTGCCACTGCTTTTGGAAGACAGTGTGGCGGTTCCATACATGTTACACGCAGACGGGCCGTACCGGCCAGCGACTCCACACCGAGGTATCCACCCAAGAGAAGTGAAGATAGTGAAAACCCGCACACAAATGTTCCCCGCAGCACTCTTCACAATGGTCCCAAAGCAGAAGCAGCCCGCATGTCAATCAGCGAATGAATGGATAAACCAAATGTGGCACTTCCATACCCCAGAGCGTCATTTAGCCATAAAAAGAAGCAGAGTTCTGGTACATGCTACAGCATGAATTAATTTTGTAAAAGCTGCACCGAATGGAAGATGTCCCTTACAGAGGTCTATGTGCTACGTGATTCCGTGTACATAGACATACATGCAATGTCCCGGAGGGAAGTCTACAGAGAAGAAAGCAACTTAGCAGTTGCCAGAGATTGAAGGGTTGAGAAGAAACAGGGAGCGGGGAGTGATGGCTGAAGGGTAGAGACCTCCTTGTTGGGGTGACGGAATGTTCTAGAATTGATTGTGGTGATGGCTGCACAACTCTGTGAATATACTAAAAACTGTACACTATAAAAATGGGTGAATTATATGCTGTGTGAATTACATCACAATAAAACGGTTACGAAAATGTTATTAGGTATATTTATAGTGGTTATAATAAACGTTAATTTCTAAGCTGTTGTCAGGCCCACTGAGAGGCATGCTTTGTCAGGTACCTTTTTATTTTGGCTTTCCGTCGGGGAACGGGCCCCAACGGTTCACGTGGAGTTACTGAGATGCCCACACACTCTACGGCACGCCAGTCGTAGCGATGACACCGCAGTCACGTTCCATGACATAAACTGCTTGTGTGTTACTAACAGCAGACAGCACGGAGGACGTGAAGTCAGAACAAAGAGACATGCTCTCCCAGTGGCGAGCCAGGCCGTGGAGAAGCTTCTACTTCATCCTGCCTTTGCACGCCCCAGCCACAGATAAAGGGACACAGCCGCAGCCATAAACAGCCATGGCCCCGCTGCTGAGCATGTCCATAGCTCCACAGCGGAGCCCCACCCAAGACCTTGACCTTCACTTGTATGTACTTGAGGCAACCCTGTCTTTAGATGCAGAAACTGAGGCTTAGAGAAGAAAGCATGCGTGTGAATGCTGTGTTTAGGCTCCAGGGAGCAAGACCCCGTTGTGTTTATGGGGCTGCCACCCCGAAACTGGCAGGAAGGTGGGGCCCCCCTGAGGCCCGCTACATGCACTTCCTGTCACTATCCCAGGTTCAGATCTGGGGTCACCGAGCTTCCCACCTACTTGAAGAGGAGGGAACATGGCTTGATGCAGGAGGCCAACACTGAAAGGTTCATTTGGCCAAACAACAGACAGAAAAGTCTGGGAACACAGATCTTTATACACACATACTCAAAACCACCTCCTCTGGCCTCACTGTATCCCTCACCCCTACTTTCTCTCCCCAGTTCCTTTCTGCTCCCCCTGGTGAAGGGCCAGGAGAACAGTGCAGCCACTCAGGGGCCCCAGCACCAGGAAGGTTAGGTCGAAAGCGCACACCCGAGCACTGGGGCAGGGTCAAGGGCTTGGGCCCTAGGAGCCTGTGAGGGTCTGCGCTTCTCCAGGCAGAACCCCTATGCCCGAGGGGGCCCAACATTAATTAGCAAATAAGAAACGCTGGGCAAAGTTCCTTAAAAAATAAAAATCAAATGTCCCTGCGATCGATCCCGCAATTCTACTTTTGGGGAGATGCACAGAAGAACTGAAATCCGGGTCTTGAAGAGATATCTGTGCTCCCACATTCGTAGCAGCCTCAACGCGACAGCCAAGAGGTGGGAGCAGGCCGGGCGTCCGTGGGCAGACGAACGGATGCCCAAAATGTGGCCTGTACTGATGGCGGAATACTGTGCAGCCTTGAAAAGAGAGTGAGTTCTGACCTGCTGCCCCACGGATGCATCCTGGCGACCTCGGGCTCTGTCACAGAGACAACAGGCCGTGTGACTCCACTCATATGAGGTGCAGACTGAGTAGTCAAGTCACAGAGACAGGCAGTAGATGGCTGGGGGGCTGGGGCGGAGGGGAGGGGGGCTTGGGAGGCTCTTGTTTCATGGGGACAGAGTTTCCATTTTGTAAGACAACAGAATTCCGGAGAGGGATGACGGCGACGGCTGTTCAACAAGGCGACTGTACTAAGTGCTGGACTGCACACCGGAAATGGTTAGGACGGTGGATTTTTATACTATGTGCATTTTAGCACAACGAACAATTTTTAAAACAAAATGCAACACCATGATGGGCTGAGAGAGAACTCAGGGAAGAAGGAAAAAACGTTTTTTTCCCCATTTTTTTTTTCCAAAAGATTTTATTTATTTATTCGAGAGTGTGCGCGAGCACGAGCCGGCGGGGGGAGGAGCAGCAGGAGAGGCCGACTCCCCACTGAGCGGGGAGCCCCAGGCGGGACTCGAACCCAGGACTCTGGGATCATGACCCAAGCTAACAGCGGACACTTCACCGACTGAGCCATCGAGGCGTCCCCACCACCACCTTTTTCCTGCTTTTAGAACAAGGGACCCTGCATTTTCTTTCATTTTGTATAAAGTCTTGAATTTTATGTAATAATCTGCCCTCGTGGAAAATAAAGCTGGCGTTTCCTTCCTTGTCGCCCGTCTGTAATGAAATGCTCCCCTTAGGTCAGAGACTCGGGCTGGGGAAGCATAGTCCCTTTCTTGGGGGACAGCTGAAATGGGGGCCGAGGGGGCCTTAAGCTCCTCTTCCCTCCCCATTTCCCTTCTAGAGCCGCGGCTCTTACGCTGGCGCGCTGCACAGGGGACGGTGCTCAAAGTGCCGCGTGGGGCCCCAGCCCTGAGCCCGGGTGTCTGGAGCAGGGCTGTGGAACCACGTTCTGGACGGTGTCTGGGCTGGGACTAGCCCACCGGGTCCCGAGCCAGTGTTTGAGAAGCGCTGCTCTGGAATCTGGAGAGGAGAGACGTGATAAACCCCGACTTCTGCCTCCTTGGAATGCCAAGACTTGCTCTGCCTTGCTCC